>NC_091314.1:832519-904021 GCF_038502225.1 Cherax quadricarinatus | reverse complement strand
GTGGGGAGGAACAGTGTGGGTGGTGGGACAGGAGTGGGGAGGAACAGTGTGGGTGGTGAGGCAGGAGTGGTGAGTGACAGTGTGGGTGGTGAGGCAGGAGTGGTGAGTGACAGTGTGGGTGGTGGGACAGGAGTGGTGAGTGACAGTGTGGGTGGTGGGACAGGAGTGGAGAGGGACAGTGTGGGTGGTGGGGCAGGAGTGGAGAGGGACAGTGTGGGGTGTTGGGGCAGGAGTGGGGAGGGACTGTGTGGGTGGTGGGGCAGGAGTGGGGAGGGACTGTGTGGGTGGTTGTGTGGGTGGTGGGGCAGGAGTGGGGAGGGACAGTGTGGGTGGTGGGGCAGGAGTGGAGAGGGACAGTGTGGGTGGTGAGGCAGGAGTGGAGAGGGACAGTGTGGGTGGTGAGGCAGGAGTGGTGAGTGACAGTGTGGGTGGTGAGGCAGGAGTGGTGAGTGACAGTGTGGGTGGTGAGGCAGGAGTGGGGAGGGACAGTGTGGGTGGTGGGGCAGGAGTGGGGAGGGACAGTGTGGGTGGTGGGGCAGGAGTGGGGAGGGACTGTGGGGGGGGTGGGGCAGGTTACCCTCACACCATGTTTAACATCCCACAACTCTCCACTTTAAGACCACAATTTCTCTTACACTCCCAGAGGAAAAATATGTATTTACCAGAGACCTTTTTCACTTGTGACTGTGAGTGCTCTCATACCTAGTCCCTGTCCCTGCTGCTACCGCTACCCTGCCCCTACTGCTGCTGCTGTTGCTCCCCTGCCCCTACTGCTACTGTTACAGATACCTAGTGTACGACCCCTAGTCAACGACTCTTGAGAGCAGTCGTGCTGGCACATACCTGAAGGAAGAGGAAATACATGCTTAGGGAGAGGAAACTACCACAGCAGTGATGGACTGTCACAGCAGCCACAGGATAAATATGGGGTACACAGTATTCTAGCCACTACTCTCCACAGGATAGATACGAAATACACAATAAATTAGCCACTTTGGCGACAAAATCTAAAATAAAATCCTGAAGGAACATCGCTATGCATGCAGATGTGATAACCTGAACAATACATGTGTACAGCAATGGAAGACTCGCAGCCACTTGATGAAATGGAACGACGCTCTCTTACTAGTGATTAATGAGCTAAACCAAAGAGGAAAACGTCTTGAAACATCATTAATCTCCATTTTAGACAAAACACAAAACAACGACAGCTTCGTCATGTCTAAAATATTAACACAAATCTTCCTTAACACTAACACCACACACACACAGAGAGAGAGAGAGAGAGAGAGAGAGAGAGGGAGAGAGGGAGAGGGAGAAGAAGAGGATCAACACATTTTCCGCCACTTTATCTCAGAAAGTTACAAATTACACTGTATAAAGAGAGTAATGAGGATGTAAGACAGTGGTTCTTGAACCAGATACACCAGTACCAGTATGACAGTGGTTGATGAACCAGACACACCAGTACCAGTATGACAGTGGTTGATGAACCAGACACACCAGTACCAGTATGACAGTGGTTGATGAACCAGACACACCAGTACCAGTATGACAGTGGTTGTTGAACCAGATACACCAGTACCAGTATGACAGTGGTTGTTGAACCAGATACACCAGTACCAGTATGACAGTGGTTGTTGAACCAGATACACCAGTACCAGTATGACAGTGGTTGCTGAACCAGACACACCAGCACCAGTATGACAGTGGTTGCTGAACCAGATACACCAGTACCAGTATGTCAGTGGTTGTTGAACCAGACACACCAGTACCAGTATGTCAGTGGTTGTTGAACCAGACACACCAGTACCAGTATGACGGTGGTTGTTGAACCAGACACACCAGTACCAGTATGACAGTAGTTGATGAACCAGACACACCAGTACCAGTATGTCAGTGGTTGATGAACCAGACACACCAGTACCAATATGACAGTGGTTGTTGAACCAGACACACCAGTACCAGTATGACAGTGGTTGTTGAACCAGACACACCAGTACCAGTATGACAGTGGTTGTTGAACCAGACACACCAGTACCAGTATGACAGTGGTTGTTGAACCAGACACACCAGTACCAGTATGACAGTGGTTGTTGAACCAGACACACCAGTACCAGTATGTCAGTGGTTGATGAACCAGACACACCAGTACCAGTATGACAGTGGTTGTTGAACCAGACACACCAGTACCAGTATGTCAGTGGTTGATGAATCAGACACACCAGTACCAGTATGACAGTGGTTGATGAACCAGACACACCAGTACCAGTATGTCAGTGGTTGATGAACCAGACACACCAGTACCAGTATGTCAGTGGTTGATGAACCAGACACACCAGTACCAGTATGACAGTGGTTGATGAACTAGACACATCAGTACCAGTATGACAGTGGTTGATGAACCAGACACACCAGTACCAGTATGACAGTGGTTGATGAACCAAACACACCAGTACAGTATAACTGGTTGTTGAACCAGACACACCAGTATGACAGTGGTTGATGAACCAAACACACCAGTATGACAGTGGTTGATGAACCAAACACACCAGTATAACAGTGGTTGTTGAACCAGACACACCAGTACAGTATAACTGGTTGTTGAACCAGACACAACAGTACCAGTATGACAGTGGTTGCTGAACCAGACACACCAGTACCAGTATGACAGTGGTTGATGAACCAGACACACCAGTACCAGTATGACAGTGGTTGCTGAACCAGACACACCAGTACCAGTATGACAGTGGTTGATGAACCAGACACACCAGTACCAGTATGACAGTGGTTGATGAACCAAACACACCAGTACAGTATAACTGGTTGTTGAACCAGACACACCAGTATGACAGTGGTTGATGAACCAAACACACCAGTATGACAGTGGTTGATGAACCAAACACACCAGTATAACAGTGGTTGTTGAACCAGACACACCAGTACAGTATAACTGGTTGTTGAACCAGACACAACAGTACCAGTATGACAGTGGTTGCTGAACCAGACACACTGGTACAGTATAACTGGTTGTTGAACCAGACACACCAGTATAACAGTGGTTGTTGAACCAGACACACCAGTATAACAGTGGTTGTTGAACCAGACACACCAGTACCAGTATGACAGTGGTTGTTGAACCAGACACACCAGTACCAGTATAACAGTGGTTGTTGAACCAGACACACCAGTACCAGTATGACAGTGGTTGTTGAACCAGACACACCAGTACCAGTATGTCAGTGGTTGTTGAACCAGACACACCAGTACCAGTATGACAGTGGTTGCTGAACCAGACACACCAGTACCAGTATGACAGTGGTTGTTGAACCAGACACACCAGTACCAGTATAACAGTGGTTGTTGAACCAGACACACCAGTACCAGTATGACAGTGGTTGTTGAACCAGACACACCAGTACCAGTATAACAGTGGTTGTTGAACCAGACACCTAGCACCAGTATAACAGTGGTGGTTGAACCAGACACCTAGCACCAGTATAACAGTGGTGGTTGAACCAGACACCTAGCACCAGTATAACAGTGGTGGTTGAACCAGACACCTAGCACCAGTATAACAGTGGTTGTTGAACCAGACACCTAGCACCAGTATAACAGTGGTGGTTGAACCAGACACCTAGCACCAGTATAACAGTGGTGGTTGAACCAGACACCTAGCACCAGTATAACAGTGGTTGTTGAACCAGACACGTAGCACCAGTATAACAGTGGTGGTTGAACCAGACACGTAGCACCAGTGTAACAGTGGTTGTTGAACCAGACACGTAGCACCAGTGTAACAGTGGTTGTTGAACCAGACACGTAGCACCAGTGTAACAGTGGTTGTTGAACCAGACACGTAGCACCAGTGTAACAGTGGTTGTTGAACCAGACACGTAGCACCAGTATAACAGTGGTTGTTGAACCAGACACGTAGCACCAGTGTAACAGTGGTGGTTGAACCAGACACGTAGCACCAGTATAACAGTGGTTGTTGAACCAGACACGTAGCACCAGTATAACAGTGGTGGTTGAACCAGACACGTAGCACCAGTGTAACAGTGGTTGTTGAACCAGACACGTAGCACCAGTGTAACAGTGGTTGTTGAACCAGACACGTAGCACCAGTATAACAGTGGTTGTTGAACCAGACACGTAGCACCAGTATAACAGTGGTGGTTGAACCAGACACGTAGCACCAGTGTAACAGTGGTTGTTGAACCAGACACGTAGCACCAGTATAACAGTGGTGGTTGAACCAGACACCTAGCACCAGTATAACAGTGGTGGTTGAACCAGACACCTAGCACCAGTATAACAGTGGTGGTTGAACCAGACACCTAGCACCAGTATAACAGTGTATGCTAGTAACAGATGCTCAGTTTAAGTTGCTGGGTTAAGATACACCAGTACTAACACACGACCAAAAATAAGCTCACCTGCCTCTATCTTAACCCAGCAGCTTCCCTCGGTACAAGACTCCCTCCCTCCTTTCCTTCCTCCTTCCAGCAACTCACCCCTTACATCACTCGTTACCCCCTCACCATCTCACCCCCCACTATATCACCCTTCAACCTCCATGCAAGTTCCTACCATTCCTTCAAAGATACTGCCTCATCTCCTTCACCTTCTGTCTTTCTCTCTCCCTCGATGCTTTTCTTACCTTCTCTTTCTCCTTCCCTCTCCCATAACTCTGGGTCACCTTAATAAGTATCTAAGATAATTTTTCCACTATAATCTACCTTGTCAATAATTACTATCGCACTTGTTTTGCCCAGACCTCTACAACACAATTGTCCTCAAAGATCTGTTAAGTTATACCAAGAATTAAAGAAAGATCCTGGACATCACCTTACGAAACAGACAAAGCAGATGCTTTAGTAATTATGGGCAAGGTAGATTATTGTGGGAAAATGAGCTTGTTATTAGAAGACGGGGGAAGTTAGGTGCATCTGAACACGGTGTTAGGCTTGAGAGTTTTGTGTCTAGGGATAGGTGTTTCTTCTCTAGGAAGGTCTCACTCAGGGAACGGGTGTGGTTTGAACTATGACAAGTGAGTCTTACAACTCACAGGCCAGTGTGTTAACCACTGGGTCAGGTGGTTCTAATAACATTCATCCAACTACGTATATTTCTATACACCATAGGGAGGTTAGCATGGGCCACCACTGTGGTCCTGATGAATCCCACTCCAGCCACGCTTCTGTAAGATTCAGTGTTAACTGTTGACACCAGTAACAAGTTGATAATAACAGTGTAATAAAACCATATTCTCTCTCTCTCTGATTTACAGCACCGATGTTTCAACACGTTATACTCTCAACTCCTTCCCTTCCTTCACCGCTCCCTTCCTTCACCACTCCCTTCCTTCACCACTCCCTTCCTTCACCACTCCCTCCCTTCACCACTCCCTTCCTTCACCACTCCCTCCCTTCACCACTCCCTTCCTTCACCACTCCCTCTATCGCTTCTTTCTCCCTCCCTTCACCACTCCCTCCCTTCACCACTCCCTTCCTTCACCACTCCCTCCCTTCACCACTCCCTTCCTTCACCACTCCCTCTATCGCTTCTTTCTCCCTCCCTTCACCACTCCCTTCCTTCACCACTCCCTCCCTTCACCACTCCCTTCCTTCACCACTCCCTTCCTTCACCACTCCCTCTATCACTTCTTTCTCCCTCCCTTCCTTCACCCCCCCCCCCGTGAAGGGTAGTGCCATCTCTCAAGGTGAGACACAACACAGTGCTTAATGTTTGACCAGCGTCACATGTTGGTGTGGTCAGTGTGGGGGAGGGGGCGACGACCCCTCCCACCACCACCACAACACCAGCACCCTAACCCCCTACCTCATGAATAGTCACCCCTCTATCCCTCTCAACTCTCCCTCGCTCCTACATCCCTCTCAACTCTCCCTCGTTCCTACATCCCTCTCAACTCTCCCTCGTTCCTACATTCCTCTCAACTCTCCCTCACCTCTACGTACATCCCTCTCTATCACTACAGTAATCAAGTCAACAGTTGGTAACCCCCCCTCCCTTCCTCTCTTTTCCCCTCCCTTCCTCTGTTTTCCCCTCTCTTCCTCTGCTTTCCCCTCCCTTCCTCTGTTTTCCCCTCCCTTCCCCCCTACTTACCCATACTGATTATATATCCAGTTTTGTTAAAAAAATACTTCCTACTCTCTCTGCTGAAGAGGACCTCAAGGCTGCACATCACAAAAAAATATCAGATAAGCCACAGTTATAACTTACTGCCTAATTACACTCAGTATCCATACATAGCCTTAGGAAGAGGTACGATATGGTTCTCTAAGCCAGGAGTTAGCCCAGAAGCGACGGTGTAAATATAAATATATATATATATATATATATATATATATATATATATATATATATATATATATATATATATATATATATATATATATATATATTATTTATTTATTTATTATCACACTGGCCGATTCCCACCAAGGCAGGGTGGCCCGAAAAAGAAAAACTTTCACCATCATTCACTCCATCACTGTCTTGCCAGAAGGGTGCTTTACACTACAGTTTTTAA
The DNA here is from genome assembly GCF_038502225.1 of Cherax quadricarinatus. Taxonomy (NCBI): domain Eukaryota; kingdom Metazoa; phylum Arthropoda; class Malacostraca; order Decapoda; family Parastacidae; genus Cherax; species Cherax quadricarinatus. The sequence goes on along the minus strand of NC_091314.1, from coordinate 897,465 downwards.
ACTGCAACATTAACACCCCTCCTTCAGAGTGCAGGCACTGTACTTCCCATCTCCAGGACTCAAGTCCGGCCTGCCGGTTTCCCTGAATCCCTTCATAAATGTTACTTTGCTCACACTCCAACAGCACGTCAAGTATTAAAAACCATTTGTCTCCATTCACTCCTATCAAACACGCTCACGCATGCCTGCTGGAAGTCCAAGCCCCTCGCACACAAAACCTCCTTTACCCCCTCCCTCCAACCTTTCGTAGGCCGACCCCTACCCCGCCTTCCTTCCACTACAGACTGATATACTCTTGAAGTCATTCTGTTTCGCTCCATTCTCTCTACATGTCCGAACCACCTCAACAACCCTTCCTCAGCCCTCTGGACAACAGTTTTGGTAATCCCGCACCTCCTCCTAACTTCCAAACTACGAATTCTCTGCATTATATTCACACCACACATTGCCCTCAGACATGACATCTCCACTGCCTCCAGCCTTCTCCTCGCTGCAACATTCATCACCCATGCTTCACACCCATATAAGAGCATTGGTAAAACTATACTCTCATACATTCCCCTCTTTGCCTCCAAGGACAAAGTTCTTTGTCTCCACAGACTCCCAAGTGCACCACTCACTCTTTTTCCCTCATCAATTCTATGATTCACCTCATCTTTCATATATATATATATATATATATATATATATATATATATATATATATATATATATATATATATATATATATATATATATATAAGTGAGGGTATTGAGGTTGGGAATGTTTGACAGAGCAAGTCACTGGACCACACAGTGTGAGCTACACAAGTACTCTTGCAGACTGAAGTGTTTTCTTAACTTTCTGAGTCTTAGTCTTCCTCGAGGATATTCTTGTCAAGAAATGTTGCTTGGAGTATCCTGCACACATACTGACATACTGCAGTATCCTTCACACATACTGCAGTATCTTACACACATACTGCAGTATCCTTCACACATACTGCAGTATCTTACACACATACTGCAGTATCCTTCACACATACTGCAGTATCTTACACACATACTGCAGTATCCTACACACATGCTGAATAATCTTAAAGACACTGGAGTATCCTCCTAATCCTCCTCCTTCTCCATTACCACCTCCTCTATCCTTCCTCCTTCGTCTTTTCCTACTTCTCTCTCTGAATATGCCGCTTCCTTCTCCTCCTCCTCATCGCCGTGGACTAACATCCTTCCTTGGGCATAACAAAAATGTTTGTATGTGTGAGTCAGAGAGAGGTGATCTAAGGTAGCGGATATCAATGCTCCGGGGAAATAAGCACCTCTACTGGGAAGACAAAAACAAAACATATGTCTCTCTGGCTGCTTGAAGTCAAAGGATGTTTTTCTCTGCAACATACCGTACACACACACACACACACACACACACACACACACACACAAGGGACATGATCACACCGTATAAAGTTCTAAAAGGTAGAGACACCGTTGAAAAAATAGACAAGAGAGGCAGAGACCAGGACCAATGATACAGATTACACTGTGTGTGTGAGAGAGAGAGAGAGAAAGGTAAAGAGAGAGAAAGAGAGAGAGAGAGAGAGAGAGAGAGAGAGAGAGAGAGAGAGAGAGAGAGAGAGAGAGAGAGAGAGAGAGAGAGAGAGAGAGAGAGAGAGAATACACAGGAGAAATATGAAATGAAGCAGAGCGTATAATGGCGGAAGCCTGGCAGAATTATGATGATCTTCCTGTGTAGAGGCAAGGCCAAGTACCCCACACTGAGAACACCAGATAGTAAGAGCAGCAGCAGAGCACAAGAACACCTGGCAGTAGCAGCAGCAACAGAGCACAAGAACACCTGGCAGTAGCAGCAGCAACAGAGCACAAGAACACCTGGCAGTAGCAGCAGCAACAACAAACGAGAAACAGCAGAAACTCGAAGAGCTACATCAGAAAGCAGAAGAATTTTCCAGGAGAGGAACAGGACCTCGTATTCCAGGGCGAAGCAGACGAAGTTTTCCAGCAGTGAGGCTAGAGGCTTCCAACTTGATATAGATTATGCTTTCCAGGAGGGAGGCTAGAGGCTTCCAAATGGAAGTAGGTGATGTTTTCCAGCAGTGAGGCTAGAGGCTTCCAGCTGGAAGTAGATAATGCTTTCCAGGAGGGAGGCTTCCAACTGGAAGTATATGATGTTTTCCAGCAGGGAGGCTAAAGGCTTCCAGTTGGAAGTAAAGCAAATATTTTGTTTTAAGTAAACTGCGCCAGGGGTGTTCCCAGAAGGTGAAGCAATGAAAACTTTTGCAGCAGGAAGGTCGCAAGGGTTCCACAAAGCACATATAAAATAGGATTTCCCAGCAGGAGAGCTTGTAGAACCAGATGTTGCAGCAGATATACAAATTCCATGAAAGAGCTAGCAGAATTCCAGCAGGACTACTAGTAGAACTTCCTAGGATTGGTTGGTTAATGGCGTTTGAAGCCTACTGACTAAACGAGGGTCATTAAGGCTGTACGTAATCTCTTCACCACCAGACATGGACATTGTAATCTCTAAAATAAGGATTAAACTCTCAGCACACAGTATATATGCTGAGAGAAATACACTTCTCGGTATGTATATCATCTCAAAATTCCATGGGAGCGCTAGTATCATTCCAAGAGGGCTAGTAAAATTCCAGGAGGGTAGGAGAATTCCAAAAGGGCTAGTAGAATTCCAGGAGAGAAGTAATTTTTTTCCAGCAGGAGGGCTCGAGTGTTCCACAAAAGAGATACAATATGTTTCCAGCAAGAGGGATGAGAGGATTTAAAAAAACAAAAGAAGAATTTCTGAGCCTGGGCACTAGGAGCATTCCAGTCAGACTACCCAAACATCACCATGACAGCTATTACCGTCCTACGAAGAAGAGGCAAAGGACAGTGTCTGAAACTGGAAGATTGGGGGTAGAAGAATTGGGCGAGCAACATCCAGGGACATCCCAACGTTCAGGGACATCCCAACGTCCAGGGACATCCCGGCGTCGAGAGACATCCCAGCGTCCAGGGACATCCCAACGTCCAGGGACATCCCAACGTCCAGGGACATCCCGGCGTCCAGGGACATCCCAGCGTCCAGGGACGCCATAATGCCTAGGGACATTCTGGCGTCCAGGGACATCACAATGTCAAGGGACATTCCAGCGTCCAGGGACATCCCAAGTTTCTAATGTTATTACGTTGTCCAGCTCTGACACTTTCTCCTGCTGCCTACCACTCTCCTGTGTTACTGCTGTTCGTGCTCGTGCTGATGCTCGTCTTGCTGTTTCTAATGTTACTGTTACCAGAAATGCTTCTGATACTACTACTGCTGCTGCTTTTGATGTTACGGTATTGTTACTCCTGCTAATCTTCCTATTGCTGTTGACCATTTTCCTGTTGTTGCTGTTGATCTTTCTGTTGCTGCTGTTGATCTTTCTGTTGCTGCTGTTGATCTTTCTGTTGCTGCTGTTCGACTTGATGTAACGACTACCACATTAATCATTTTTTAATTATATTTAATTATATATCGCAGGGATTTTAACTAAGCAATCTTGACTAATTACAGAGCGAGTATAATTACTGATGATCACTACTTAACTCACCAATGGTTAATGATGGAGCTTAGAGCACACAGCTCATTGTTTATATCTCCACAAGATGAGTTGTGTACACGGAGTATTGTTAATGGTCACCTCCAGAGACCCTTGCCTTTAGCCCAGACCAAACACCCAGACCAAACACCCAGACCAAACACCCAGACCAAACACCCAGACCAAACACCCAGACCAATCTATGTTGCAGCTGGCTCATGAACCAATTTATTTATCCTACAGCTGGTTAAAGCCCTAACATACCTATCATACAGCTGGCTTGAGAGCTCTAATCCAGAACGTTTTATCATGTATCCCCAGGCTTTCTCTCACCCAGGTGGTTATGGGCAGCACAATAAACCAGCTGCTCCAGCAGCAAAATCTAAATCAAAATCTCTCACCCTCAAAAGGTTTTATATCTATGATTCATCCACTGATAACACTAGTCAACAATGATTTCAGCTCAGGTTTAAAACCCGTGTTTCAAAGTAATTTTAGGATGCTGGGTTAAAATCTGAACTTAGTTTCGCTCCAACATTTAAATTTTCTATGAAACAGAACCCAACTGTGAAGGATTTCACCAAGAAGAGATATCAGGGAAACCTGACTTATCAGTTTGATGGTGAACTACTGCTGGACACTGCTGCCGGAGAACCATACTCAACACTACTCAAAAAAAAAAAAAAATGTGACTGGTTTCTCTTACTACACGCGCCACACTTAATATCTGCGCTTGATTTAACACCTGTGAGTGTTAGGTAACATATATCATGTGGTTCTCTAACGTTAATAGCCAAAATATTGATTATAAGATTGCATAACAACCTCACGTTACAGAGGCTGCACAAGTTGACATTTGTGATCACCGCATCAAAGTTAACTTGAAACAACCAATTTGGTTTCTGACCCGGATAAAAAGGTTAAATTTGTTGGCTATTGTAGTGATGCACAACACCTGCGTGCCGTGAGCATCAACAGCCTGACTGATCAAGTTGTCAACAGAGAGCCTAGGAGAATAAAATGCCACAATTCAGTGGCTGGAACAATTTACCACAAAATCTGCACTGAGTAGAGGAACCTTTTAATGTTTCACTCCCTCCTCGATCAGTGTTAAATTACAACTGGGACGAGAAAAACATAGTAGTAATAGTAGTATAATACACTGTAGTAGTAGTAGTAGTAGTAGTAGTATACACTGTAGTAGTAGTAGTAGTATAATAGAGAAGAAGTGCAGGAGGCCTACTGGCCCAACCTACAAAAGAAAATGAAGCAAGAAGAAAGTCAGAAGAAAAGTTAAGGCATGTCAGGAGTAAAGGAGACCTAAGCAAAAATCAGGTCAAGTCAGTGAAACAAGTATACTTTTACTGACATGTACAGTCAATACTTGTCTTACAGTGCTCCTCGTGTCAAGGAAAGTGTTCTTTCTTTCTTCCTTCGTGACCTCTGCATCTGTCACCCCAAGATTTTTCGGAGACAGTTGTAATTACATCCAACAAAAAAAAATGAGACAACGGGTACAAAGTGTTAATGAAGGATGCAACACAAGGTGGAGGGTAAAACCTGAGTGAATTTAATACCCAGGTGGAATTAACACCTAGTAGAATTATCTTAGTCTGCCTTAAAAATAATCAATTACTACCATTACTCTTAGAGAATTCCACTAAAGCGTCTGTATAGAAGCAACAGCGATCATACAAGAAGACTTTAGTAAATAAAACAAAAAATACTGAGACTCATGACCGCTGGCTGTGCCTACCAGGCGGACCATCAATTTCGACCCTTCAGCACTTTCTATTTTCAAGACTCTTCTATAAATGGGTGTTCCAGAGGGCGGGACTCTTTCATGTGCCCCATCAACGATCTATATGACCCTTGTGCTGTTGTGGAGAATTGCTCAATGCCGCAGCCAAACACAACAACACACGGATATTGTTGGCTTAAGAAAAAAAAATCGAAAAATACGTGTTGTGATAGCGAGCAGGACAAGCGCCTCCAGCCAGGAAAATATAGTCATTACAGGAGGTTGATAGGTGGCGCTGATGACGTGACTGAGTGAGTGGTTTCCAGCACCCCAGGTGCTCCCTGCTGCTCCTTGATCTTTGTCTTGGAGTCTTCACGCTAACCCTCACCTTCACCACAGCTATTCCAGTCCACCATAACTATTCCAGTCCACCACAACTATTCCAGTCCACCACAACTATTCCAGTCCACCACAACTATTCCAGTCCACCACAACTATTCCAGTCCACCATAACTATTCCAGTCCACCACAACTATTCCAGTCCACCACAACTATTCCAGTCCACCACAACTATTCCAGTCCACCACAACTATTCCAGTCCACCATAACTATTCCAGTCCACCACAACTATTCCAGTCCACCATAACTATTCCAGTCCACCACAACTATTCCAGTCCACCACAACTCTTCCAGTCCACCACAACTCTTCCAGTCCACCACAACTCTTCCAGAATGACATATAACATTTTTCCAGGTCACACAATTCTTTCAGAACACTTTAAAGATCTTCAATATCAATCTTTACTTTCATCTTATCTATTAAAATTTTCTTGTCAACATTCTCTTCAAACATTTTGTTTAAAATAATTTCAGGGTGGGCTTATCTAGCGCCACTTTCAGCTGGCTAGAAGCTGGTGCACAATCATCATGACTCCATCTGTTGCTTCCAGTTCTTGTTATCAATGAAAAACCTGACAGCGTGTTCCTATTGCCACTTCTCCAGCAACTGTTGCCTTCATAACCAAACAGAATCTTATATATATATATATATATATATATATATATATATATATATATATATATATATATATATATACAAAAAGCCGAACAGTATATTGTAATCTTCCACAAGCCTAATTAAAAGCATTACGTAATAGGCCTAATTAAAAGCATTACGTACCCATTATACACATTCCAGAAGTTATGAAATAAATTACAAGGTTGGATACTATCATTTCATGTCACAACAAACACATTACAAGACTCAGTAAATACATTCCGGACCTCAGAGAAAGAATCCATCCTCTATAAACAAGTACGTAGTTTTAATAAGTGTATTCGAGGCCTGATAAAGAGGATTAAGGGTCGCAATAAACACATTCCAGCTGCTGCTGCTGCTGCTGCTGCTGCTGGCTATAGTACTGGCCACGGAGAGAGAGGAGTGTCCACCTCCGTTAACAGGGAGAGACGCCGCCGTCTCCGTTAACCGGAGCAGAAACGAAAGCTACTGTCTCTGTTAGCAAAAGAACCAGAGAGAGAAGCACCCCTACACCCAGGTGCTGCATCCAGGTGCTACACTCAGGTGCCGCACCCAGGTGCTGCCTCTGTAACTCCTCTCACATACGTCATGTAGACGGTCCTGAGGACATTATACTTCTGTGTTTCTCAAGTGACAGGTTTCGCATGTTACCGACATTTAGATCTCTCCATGTGTCAGTGTCTCAACACTGTGGTTGTGTCAGTGTCTCAACACTGTGGTTGTGTCAGTGTCTCAACACTGTGGTTGTGTCAGTGTCTCAACACTGTGGTTGTGTCAGTGTCTCAACACTGTGATTGTGTCAGTGTCTCAACACTGTGGTTGTGTCAGTGTCTCAACACTGTGGTTGTGTCAGTGTCTCAACACTGTGGTTGTGTCAGTGTCTCAACACTGTGGTTGTGTCAGTGTCTCAACACTGTGATTGTGTCAGTGTCTCAACACTGTGGTTGTGTCAGTGTCTCAACACTGTGGTTGTGTCAGTGTCTCAACACTGTGGTTGTGTCAGTGTCTCAACACTGTGGTTGTGTCAGTGTCTCAACACTGTGGTTGTGTCAGTGTCTCAACACTGTGGTTGTGTCAGTGTCTCAACACTGTGGTTGTGTCAGTGTCTCAACACTGTGGTTGTGTCAGTGTCTCAACACTGTGGTTGTGTCAGTGTGTCTTAATACTGTATAATAACTCATGAGGTCGTCAATGTTACCTTAGGAGGTTGTACCAGTATTGTCAACGCAGGCGTGATGTTCTGCAGGTGTGCACACAACCAGCTCTCACCTGTAGGTGTACACACGACCAGCTCTCACCTGTAGGTGTACACACGACCAGCTCTCACCTGTAGGTGTACACACGACCAGCTCTCACCTGCAGGTGTACACACAACCAGCTCTCACCTGTAGGTGTGCACACAACCAGCTCCCACCTGTAGGTGTACACACGACCAGCTCTCACCTGTAGGTGTACACACGACCAGCTCTCACCTGCAGGTGTACACACAACCAGCTCTCACCTGTAGGTGTGCACACAACCAGCTCCCACCTGCAGGTGTGCACACAACCAGCTCTCACCTGCAGGTGTGCACACAACCAGCTCTCACCTTCAGGTGTGCACACGACCAGCTCTCACCTGTAGGTGTACACACGACCAGCTCTCACCTGTAGGTGTACACACGACCAGCTCTCACCTGTAGGTGTACACACGACCAGCTCTCACCTGCAGGTGTACACACAACCAGCTCTCACCTGTAGGTGTGCACACAACCAGCTCCCACCTGCAGGTGTGCACACAACCAGCTCTCACCTGCAGGTGTGCACACAACCAGCTCTCACCTTCAGGTGTGCACACGACCAGCTCTCACCTGTAGGTGTACACACGACCAGCTCTCACCTGTAGGTGTACACACGACCAGCTCTCACCTGTAGGTGTACACACGACCAGCTCTCACCTGTAGGTGTACACACGACCAGCTCTCACCTGTAGGTGTGCACACGACCAGCTCTCACCTGTAGGTGTACACACGACCAGCTCTCACCTGTAGGTGTACACACGACCAGCTCTCACCTGTAGGTGTGCACACGACCAGCTCTCACCTGTAGGAATACACAAACACACTTATTACTTTCCTGATAAACAAAGGGAAATGAAAATTTAAAAAATACATTAACACATTTTAGTCACACACACACACACACACACACTCACACACACACTCACACACACACACACACACACACACACACACACACACACACACACACACACACACACACACAGCGTGATGGAGCACCTAGATAGCAACAGGGTCATAAACAACAGCCAACATGATTTTCAAGATGATGAATTTTGTGTCACAAATCTGCTTCAGTTCTCAGACAAGGTAACGAGAGTGAGAGAGGCGTGACTGCACCTCACAAGATACTGGAACACAAGCTAGAGGAGCAAGATACTGGAACACAAGCTAGAGGAGCAAGATACTGGAACACAAGCTAGAGGAGCAAGATACTGGAACACAAGCTAGAGGAGCAAGAGACTGGAACACAAGCTAGAGGAGCAAGATACTGGAACACAAGCTAGAGGAGCAAGAGACTGGAACACAAGCTAGAGGAGCAAGATACTGGAACACAAGCTAGAGGAGCAAGATACTGGAACACAAGCTAGAGGAGCAAGAGACTGGGACACAAGCTAGAGGAGCAAGAGACTGGAACACAAGCTAGAGGAGCAAGAGACTGGAACACAAGCTAGAGGAGCAAGAGACTGGAACACAAGCTAGAGGAGCAAGAGACTGGGACACAAGCTAGAGGAGCAAGAGACTGGGACACAAGCTAGAGGAGCAAGATACTGGAACACAAGCTAGAGGAGCAAGATACTGGAACACAAGCTAGAGGAGCAAGAGACTGGGACACAAGCTAGAGGAGCAAGAGACTGGAACACAAGCTAGAGGAGCAAGAGACTGGGACACAAGCTAGAGGAGCAAGATACTGGAACACAGGCATGAATAACAGGGGATACTGATAGAATGAATCAAGGAATATTTAACAAGAAGGAAACAAGGAGTTGTTATATGGGAAGAGTCGGGATGGGCAAGTATGACGAGTGGGGGTCCACAAGTACAGTCAGCACTCAGCAGTGTTAGTGTACACAGAGCAGTGTCAAAGAGCAGCATCAGTCAGCACTTACAGGAGTGTCAGTCACCACAGAGTAGTGTCAGTTAAAACAGAGTAGTGTCAATCAACACAGAGCAGCGTCAGTCAACACAGCAACATCAGTCAACACAGAGCAGTGACAGTCAACACAACAGCATCAGTCAACACAGAGTAGTGTCCGTCAACACAGAGCAGCATCAGTTAACACAGAATAGTGTCAATCAACACAGAGCAGCGTCAGTCAACACAGCAGCATCAGTCAACACAAAGCAGTGTCAGTCAACATAGAGCAGCATCAGTCAACACAGCAGCATCAGTCAACACAGAGCAGTGTCTGTCAACACAGAGGAGTGTCAGTCAACACAGAGCAGTGTCAGTTAACACAGAATAGTGTCAATCAACACAGAGCAGCATCAGTCAACACAGAGCAGTGTCAGTCAACACAGAGCAGTGTCAGTCAACACAGAGCAGTGTCAGTCAACACAGAGCAGTGTAAGTCAACACAGAGCAGTGTCAGTCAACACAGAGCAGTGTCAGTCAATACAGAGCAGTGTCAGCCAACACAGAGCAGTGTCAGTCAATACAGAGCAGTGTCAGTCAACACAGAGCAGTGTCAGTCAACACAGAGCAGTGTCAGTCAACACAGAGCAGTGTCAGCCAACACAGAGCAGTGTCAGTCAATACAGAGCAGTGTCAGTCAACACAGAGGAGTGTCAGTCAACACAGAGGAGTGTCAGTCAACACAGAGGAGTGTCAGCCAACACAGAGCAGTGTCAGTCAACACAGAGGAGTGTCAGTCAACACAGAGGAGTGTCAGCCAACACAGAGCAGTGTCAGTCAACACAGAGGAGTGTCAGTCAACACAGAGGAGTGTCAGTCAACAGTCAACACAGAGGAGTGTCAGTCAACAGTCAACACAGAGCAGTGTCAGTCAACACAGAGGTGTGTCAGTCAACACAGAACAGTGTCAGTCAACACAGAACAGTGTCAGTCAACACAGAGGAGTGTCAGTCAACACAGAGGAGTATCAGTCAACACAGAGGAGTGTCAGTCAACACAGAGGAGTGTCAGTCAACACAGAGCAGTGTCAGTCAACACAGAGGAGTGTCAGTCAACACAGAGCAGTGTCAGTCAACACAGAGGAGTGTCAGTCAACACAGAACAGTGTCAGTCAACACAGAGCAGCGTCAGTCAACACAGAACAGTGTCAGTCAACACAGAACAGTGTCAGTCAACACAGAACAGTGTCAGTCAACACTCTGGTAACGTCTTGGGTAATGCCACAATTACCACCTGTTATGGTATCTCGTTACTTCCCGGTGGTTTGTGGGTAACTAGTGGTTACTGACCACCACCACCACCACCACCTGTTGTCACGCGATGCTCTCCACCAGTGTTACCACCTATACCAGCCTCACCTAACTGCAACAACCGCTACCACGACAACCTCACCTAACTACAACTACCATCTCATCTAACTACAACTACCACCACGACAACCTCACCTAACTACAAGCACCACTAATACAATCTCACCTAATTTCAACTATCACTACCAGAACTACTACTACCACCAGCATCACCATAACCACCAGCATCACCACCACTAGCATCACTAAAACTACTACCACTACCAGCACCACCACACTAAGGAGACAGTGATAATAACAGATACAGCCTCCGGAACTAAGCAAACAAGATACTGTATTGTTTCCCTGATTTATCAAACTGGAACCAGATTTCCGGGTCTCCCAGTGGTGAGCCCCCCGACCAACACACAGTGTGGTAGCCACCCACTCATACAACACACAGTGTGGTAGCCACCCACTTATACAACACACAGTGTGGTAGCCACCCACTTATATAAGAACATAAGAACATAAGAACGAAGGAACACTGCAGAAGGCCTACTGGCCCATGCGAGGCAGGTCCAAGTCCCTACCGGCTTAAGCCAATGCACCCAACCTAGTCAGGTCAGGTCACATTGACTCAAGGGAGGAACACGGCAACCGACCCGTTAGCACAAGCTATCAGGTCTAACTCACACCCACCCACATCTACTCATGTATTTATCCAACCTATTTTTAAAGCTACACAACGTTCTGGCCTCTATAACGGTACTTGGGAGTTTGTTCCACTCATCCACAACTCTATTACCCCCCCTAATTCTACGTCTTTCTAGAGAGTGCAGTTTCAGGGCCCTTAGTCTATCCTCATAGGGAAGGTTTCTGATACATGGGATCATCTTTGTCATCCTCCTTTGTACATTTTCCAGAGAATTTATATCCATTCTGTAATACGGTGACCAAAACTGTGCAGCATAATCTAAATGAGGCCTAACCAAGGATGTATAGAGTTGAAGAACAACCTGAGGACTCCTATTATTTATGCTTCTTGATATGAAGCCAAGGATTCTATTAGCTTTATTGCGAACACTTATGCACTGTTGTCTTGGTTTCAGATTACTGCTAACCAGAACTCCTAAATCTTTTTCGCAATCCGTAATATTAAGATCTACATTATTTAGTTTATATGTGGCATGGTTATTGTCCTGTCCAACATTTAGAACTTTGCATTTGTCTATATTAAACTGCATCTGCCACTTCTCCGACCACTGCATCAGTCTATTCAAATCTTCCTGGAGTGCTCGAATGTCCTCGTCAGAATGAATTCGACGGCCTATTTTGGTGTCATCGGCAAACTTGCCGATGTCGCTCTTTATGCCCTCATCTATGTCGTTTATGTAGATTGTGAACAGCAGGGGGCCCAACACTGACCCCTGTGGAACACCGCTCGTGACGCTTCCCCACTCTGATTTCTCCCCATTTATGCAAACTCTCTGCTGCCTATTTGTCAACCATGCCTCTATCCAGGAAAAAATTTCTCCTCCTATTCCATGTGCTTTAATTTTCCTCAATAGTCTCTGATGTGGGACCCTGTCAAAAGCCTTACTGAAGTCCATATACACAATATCATATTCGTTACCATGATCTACCTCCTCAAATACCTTAGTGAAAAAAGTTAATAAATTCGTAAGGCAGGAACGTCCCTTTGTAAAACCATGCTGAGATTCGTTGATTAATTTATGCTTTTCAAGGTGGCTACGAACTGCCTCGGCAATTATTGATTCCATAAATTTTCCCACTATGGAGGTTAGGCTTATTGGTCTATAGTTCGAAGCTAAGGACCTGTCACCTGTTTTGAAAATAGGTATCACATTTGCCATTTTCCACTTATCTGGCACCATGCCAGTTTGTAGTGATATGTTGAAAAGATTAGCCAAAGGTGTGCTAAGCTCCTCTTTACATTCCTTTAGAACCCTTGCATACAGTTCATCAGGGCCTGGGGATTTGTTAGGTTTTAATTTATCTATTTGCCTAAGGACCATGTCACTTGTGACCCTAATAGTGCACAGTTTATTATCGTCCTGTTCTACATAATTTATCATTACTGGAATATCACTGGTATCCTCCTGTGTAAAAACTGAGAGGAAGTATGTGTTAAAAATTCTACACATTTCCTTATCACTGTCAGTGAGCTGACCCGAGGAACTTTTGAGTGGGCCTATCTTGTCCCTGATCTTACTTCTGTATACCTGAAAGAATCCTTTTGGGTTAGTCTTCGATTCTCTTGCAACTTTAACCTCATAATCTCTTTTTGCTTTTCTAATTCCCTTTTTTATTTCTCTCTTTAACTGAATATATCGATTTCTTAATTGCCCCTCTCCTCTTTTGATTTGCCTATATATGCCTCTCTTTTGACCAATCAGATATTTTAATCTATTGTTCATCCATTTAGGATCATTTTTGTTTGATCTGATTTCCCTATTTGGAACATAATTTGACTGAGCAGCTAGAACTATGCCCTGGAAAGCATCATATCGGCAACCATCACCACCTACCTGACCCCTAGTCAGGTCATTCCAGTTCAGCCCACCTAAGTAATTTTTCAGTCCTATGAAATCAGCCAAGCGAAAGTCAGGGACGGAGACTTGATTGCCATTATTAGGGGAATTCCATGATATGTTAAAACTGAGTGATTTGTGATCACTCTCCCCAAGCTCATCATTAACCTCAAGATTATTAATTAGTGTTTCCCTACTGGCAAGAACCAAGTCAAGGAGGTTATTTCCCCTAGTTGGCTCTGTCACACACACAGTGTGGTAGTCACCCACTCATACACACAGTGTGGTAGCCACCCACTCGTCTACACACATCCAACACTCCCGTAACCTCATCCAACACCCTACACTATGCTCAACGAAAAACTATTCCAGATCTAAAGGGTCTAGAATCTACGTTAATGGTCTTATAAGTAACCATTAGCAATAAGAGATTTACAGCGGAACATTTACAACAGAATATTTACAACGGAACATTTACAACAGGAGTTTGATGGAAGGTAGCCTCCAGGTAGCCTCCAGGTAGCCAAGGTGGGAGGCTGCACAAGCAGACTTTTCCTGACAGTGTTAGAAGCAAGTCACTGCTAGTTGCTCAAGTCAAAACTTTCCTAAGTCTTGTTGGACACCTCTGAACAACTTATGTCCAGACTTGCCAGGTTCCACTTGTATCCACCACCACCATCTACCACCACCAACACCCCAGTCACCCAATACTCTCCCCAGAGTCCCTCCCCAGTACCTTGCTCTCCAACACTCTTCCTAACGGCTCTCTCTCCCCAGTACCTCTCACTCAATAGTACCTCTCTCTCAAAATCCGGGAAAAGAGAATTAATGTGCAATTGTTATGGATTCCATCACACACTGGATTACTCCTTCATGATAAAGTTGATATATTAGCCAAGAGAAGAACCCTGAAGGATAATGTAGAATATAACTTTGATGTGTCTGTGTCTACCACAGGAATAATATTAGGAGAGAAGTAAATAATGAAAGTGAATGTTATAGGAATGCAGTTAGAAGCCTGAGTAGATCTATAACCCACTATGATAACATGAACGTAGATAAGTATGTTTATAGAGCAACTTGCAATGTGAACAGACTGACTGATGTTGTAGTGGCCAGACTTAGTCTTGGTTACAAGTACTTCTGGCAGTTTGGGAGACACACAGATGATGATCAAACCAAATGCAAAGTATGTGGCCAACCCTCTGGTCACTATCTTGAACACTATGTGCTTAACTGTCCACTTACTGAGGAATTTAGAGATAGTATAATAACCAATGTAACATGTCAAGATATCTTGTTAATGAAAATAAGATACCAGATATATTAAGCAAATTTCCTAAATCTGCTTGTAACAGTAGATATTAATCTGCTTGAACTGTAGATATAAATCCAGATGTACTCCTGTTAACCCTTTTGGGGCCTAGTTCCTAGGTCTTTTGTGTATCCATATGCTATTGCATTACCGTCCACAGCATGGATACGATGTGCACAATAAACTAGCCACTTCGTTGGCAAAATCTAAAAATCTCTCTCCAGCCCTCTCTCCCTAGCTCTGTCCCTCAGTACTTCTCACTCTATAGTATCTCTCCCTCCCTCTCTCTCTCTCTCCAGCCCTCTTCCCCAGTACTTCTCTCCCCAGTACCTCCATGTCATAAACTAGTGATCTGGCTGGGTTGCATGTTCTGCACTACGGTATGAGGCCAAGCAGTATGCAATATGCAAGGAGGAACCTTGCAGTTTCATGCGTTAGCATCCAACAGCAACTCAGGGAATCGTTTAAATACACCAACGCAACGCAAACCGTTATTTACAACCGTTAACCGTACTCAAAATGTTTAACGGCCATAACAAGAACCGTTAACGGTCATAAAAAGAATAGTAATGCGTGTATAAACAGCAAAGTGTCAGGCAAGAGTGTTGTCAAACGAAGGTAAACAACAGTGAACTACAGAAAAAAGGTGTTTGTAATTACCCAGTTGAGTTTACGGGGTACAGCTGCAGTTCTCTCTCTCCCTCTCGTTTCTTCCCTCTATCTCTTTTTATGTACAATAGGACGAACGCAATTTAAAGTACGAAGACTTTCCAATTCCAGCTACTGTTTATACAACTACTGTTTATACAACTACTGTTTATACAACTACTGTTTATACAACTACTGTTTATACAACTACTGTTTATACAATTACTGTTTATACAACTACTGTTTATACAACTACTGTTTATACAGCTACTGTTTATACAACTACTGTTTATACAATTACTGTTTATACAACTACTGTTTATACAACTACTGTTTATACAACTACTGTTTATACAACTACTGTTTATACAACTACTGTTTATACAACTACTGTTTATACAATTACTGTTTATACAACTACTGTTTATACAAGTACTGTTTATACAAGTACTGTTTATACAAGTACTGTTTATACAACTACTGTTTATACAACTACTGTTTATACAACTACTGTTTATACAACTACTGTTTATACAGCTACTGTTTATACAACTACTGTTTATACAACTACTGTTTATACAACTACTGTTTATACAAATACTGTTTATACAAATACTGTTTATACAACTACTGTTTATACAACTACTGTTTATACAACTACTGTTTATACAACTACTGTTTATACAACTACTGTTTATACAACTACTGTTTATACAACCACTGTTTATACAACTACTGTTTATACAACTACTGTTTATACAATTACTGTTTATACAACTACTGTTTATACAATTACTGTTTATACAACTACTGTTTATACAACTACTGTTTATACAACTACTGTTTATACAACTACTGTTTATACAAATACTGTTTATACAACTACTGTTTATACAACTACTGTTTATACAATTACTGTTTATACAACTACTGTTTATACAACTACTGTTTATACAACTGTTTATACAACTACTGTTTATACAACTACTGTTTATACAACTACTGTTTATACAAATACTGTTTATACAAATACTGTTTATACAATTACTGTTTATACAACTACTGTTTATACAACTACTGTTTATACAACTACTGTTTATACAAATACTGTTTATACAAATACTGTTTATACAAATACTGTTTATACAACTACTGTTTATACAATTACTGTTTATACAACTACTTGAAGATTGAGACACTTATGCAACATATGGGAATCTTTATTTAGGAAACGTTTCGCCACACAGTGGCTTCATCAGTCCAATACACAGCAGAAGGGTGTAAGGAGAGGAGAAGTTTGAGGTAATCAGTCCCTCAGCCTGGAATCGATGTGTTCAGTCCATCAATCTTGTAGATGAAGCCACTGTGTGGCGAAACGTTTCCTGAATAAAGATTCCCATATGTTGCATAAGTGTCTCAATCTTCAACTTGTCGGTTTTCAAAACCATTCATCACTATACAACTACTGTTTATACCCTTTATTTATTCCTGGTTTCTATTTGTACACTTCGCTCATATCTTCCCTAATTCTACGTCTTCCCGGAGTGTCGATTCAGCGCCTTCAGTCTATCTTCGTAGGGAAGATTTCTGAGAAATGGAATCAACATCGTCATCAAGCCTGGTCCATGGCCGGGCTCCGGGAGTAGTAAGACTCTCGAAACTCATCACAGGTATAAAGGTATATCCTTCCTTCGACGAGAAGGTCAATGCACAACCTGAGGACTCCTATTATTTATACTTACTGATACGAACCTCAGAATTCTATTAGATTTATTGTGAACACTTTAAAGTGGTTGTGATAGAGTAATATATAGAAGAACTATTGGAACCTACAAGAAGAACCACTGATACACAGTTCTTGGGGTAGTAGTACAGTAACTGGAGTAGTTACGGTAATAACAGTACTTATAAGTAGAGGTAGTTGAAGCCCACGTCTTCCATTCTGTTCCATCTCTCCTGTAACTTCCGGGACAGTTTTCCAACGTAGTCCTCTAGGTTTTCCCCGTTTTTATGGTGGTAGTGGCCGGGAGGAGTGGAGATGGCGAGAGTCACTACTAGGTCGCTATCCTTGTTCAAACATTTAGACAATACATGATAAAAGCAGTCATTCCCAGAACATAACCTCGGTGTGGACTTCCAAGTACTCTACTAGTTGTCATTCTTACGTGAGCATATATGTTAAGGGTGGACGAGGGGCTCGAACTGCGGTTCGTAAATTGATAGCCCGACGCTCTACCATCTAGGCTAACCCAGGCCTCTAAGAAGAAGGAATCGGAGGTAATAGTGTATTGCATTCCGTCAGATGCACCAAGGATGCTAAATTCAAATCTGAACTTAGTTTTGCTCCAACATTTACAGTTTCTAGTAAACAGAACCCAACTGTGAAGGATTTCACCAAGAACAGATATCAGGGAAACCTAACTATCAGCTTGACGGTGAACTACTGCTGGACACTGCTGCCGGAGAACCATACTCAACACTACTCAAAAAACTGAAAAGTGTAAATATGTTTGTATGGCTATGGAAATTTATGTTGTTTTTCTTATATATATATATATATATATATATATATATATATATATATATATATATATATATATATATATATATATATATATGTGTACCCACGAACGAGTGGTATTGATTAATAACAACACTGCGACTAGTCAAGGAGTGGAACCCATGCTGCTTTGGCCTACCTCATGACGCCTTAATCCACGGGACCACAATCCTCGTGGATTAAGGCGTCATGTGTTTTCGCCCACCATGAGACAGGCCAAAGCAGCATGGGTTCGACTTCTTGACTAGTCGCAGTGTTGTTATTGATATATATATATATATATATATATATATATATATATATATATATATATATATATATATATAAACCATACCCCCGGCCGGGATTGAACCCGCGGTCATAGAGTCTCAAAACTCCAGCCCGTCGCGTTAGCCACTAGACCAGCTAGCCACAATAAGATTCATCCAACTAGGTATATTTCTACACCATAGGAAGGTTAGCACAGGCACCTCTGTGACCACAAATGCAAGTTTTTACAGACGAATCTCCAGCTAGCGTGGCCGTGACGAACTCTAGCTCAAGTCCCTTCACTGCCGTCAACATGACGGCAGTGAAGGGACTTGAGCTAGAGTTCGTCACGGCCACGCTAGCTGGAGATTCGTCTGTAAAAACTTGCATTTGTGGTCACAGAGGTGCCTGTGCTAACCTTCCTATGGTGTAGAAATATACCTAGTTGGATGAATCTTATTGTGGCTAGCTGGTCTAGTGGCTAACGCGACGGGCTGGAGTTTTGAGACTCTATGACCGCGGGTTCAATCCCGGCCGGGGGTATGGTTTATTTGCAATCGTGTCATTACGATTTCTTGAGTCATATATATATATATATATATATATCAAGGCAAGACAAGCCACAGGGGGTAGAATGTGTATATATACACGTATGTATGCATGTGTGTGTGTATAAAATTCTACTATCATTATGTTCAACGCTACCAACGTCATCTAGACGCTACTAACATCATATTAGACACTACAAATATTGTTAGACGCTACTAACGTTATTATATTAGACGCTACTAACGTCATGATAGACGTCGTGTACAGTGGTCAGTAACGAGGTTCGGTGGATGCATAAATAGTGTGTGTGAGGGTGGGTGGTCCAGTAAGGATGAGAGTGCAGTTGTCTGGGAGCCGCAAGCTGTCTGTGGGCGGCCGCATGCGGCTCTCCCCTTCCCCCGCCGTCCCAACTTACACAACCCCACCACAACCGCAGGCGGCAGTTACTACCCCTCACCTGAGCCTTAATTACACCTGAACCCCATTTGTCAGGGCCTGACCTACCATCACTGGTGGGAGGGGCAGGCCAGCCTTCATTATACCCTGCCAGGGGCAGGCCAGCCTTCATTATACCCTGCTAGGGGCAGACCAGCCTTCATTATACCTTGCCAAGGGCAGACCAGCCTTCATTATACCCTGGCAGGGGCAGACCAGCCTTCATTATACCCTGCCAGGGGCAGACCAGCCTTCATTATACCGTGTCAGGGGCACAGCCTTCATTATACCCTTCCATGGGCAGGCCAGCCTTCATTATACCTTGCCAGGGGCAGGCGAGCCTTCATTACACCCTGCCAGGGGCAGACCAGCCTTCATTATACCTTGCCAGGGGCAAACTAGCCTTCATTTTACTCTGCCAGGGGCAGGTCAGCCTTCATTACACCCTGGCAGGAGCAGGCCAGCCTTCATTATACCTTGTCAGGGGCAGTCAGCCTTCATTATACCCTGGCAGGGGCAGACCAGCCTTCATTATACCCTGGCAGGGGCAGGCCAGCCTTCATTATACCCTGGCAGGGGCAGACCAGCCTTCATTATACTGTGCCAGGGGCAGACCAGCCTTTATTATACCCTGGCAGGGGCAGGCCAGCCTTCATTATACCCTGGCAGGGGCAGACCAGCCTTCATTATACTGTGCCAGGGGCAGACCAGCCTTTATTATACCCTGGCAGGGGCAGGCCAGCCTTCATTATACCCTGGCAGGGGCAGACCAGCCTTCATTATACTGTGCCAGGGGCAGACCAGCCTTCATTATACCTTGTCAGGGGCAGACCAGCCTTCATTATACCCTGGCAGGGGCAGACCAGCCTTCATTATACCGTGCCAGGGGCAGACTAGCCTTCATTATACCCTGGCAGGGGCAGGCCAGCCTTCATTATACCCTGGCAGGGGCAGACCAGCCTTCATTATACTGTGCCAGGGGCAGATCAGCCTTCATTATACCCTGGTAGGGGCAGGCCAACCTTCATTATACCCTGGCAGGGGTAGACCAGCCTTCATTATACTGTGCCAGGGGCAGACCAGCCTTCATTATACCCTGGCAGGGGCAGGCCAGCCTTCATTATACCCTGGCAGGGGCAGACCAGCCTTCATTATACTGTGCCAGGGGCAGACCAGCCTTCATTATACCCTGGCAGGGGCAGGCCAGCCTTCATTATACCCTGCCAGGGGCAGACCAGCTTTCCTTATACCGTGCCAGGGACAGAGCCTTCATATCCTGCCCTGCTACCCTGCCTGTCTTCTCCCTGCCTTACTCTACCCCACTAACCCTTCAACCTCCACAACCACAACTCTCCCTGCCCCTTCCCCTACACCTCCCACTCTGTTCCCCAACCACAACCCCCTCCAGGCATACTCGACCCCCGCCCCCACCCTCACTCCCTCCAGGCATACTCGACCCCCGCCCCTACCATCACTCCCTTCCCCCACCCTCGTCAACACTCCAACCTTCACCTCAATGATCCCTTCAACACCCGCAGGAAGATCACGTTAATACAGCGGATGACTTGGTGGATGACCTGGTGGATGACCCGGTGGATGACCTGCTGGATGACCCGGTGGATGACCTGCTGGATGACCCGGTGGATGACCTGCTGGATGACCCGGTGGATGACCTGCTGGATGACCCGGTGGATGACCTGCTGGATGATCCGGTGGATGACCTGGTGGATGACCCGCTGGATGACCCGGTGGATGACCTGCTGGATGATCCGGTGGATGACCTGCTGGATGATCCGGTGGATGACCTGGTGGATGACCTGCTGGATGACCCGGTGGATGACCTGCTGGATGACCCGGTGGATGACCTGCTGGATGACCCGGTGGATGACCTGCTGGACGACCTGCTGGATGGCCTGGAAGCATACCCTCCCAGTAGTAACTCTTCACTCGTCAACACTTCGCACATTTTAATCGCGATGATGAACGGTAATCAAAAGCTCCCTCTATTGTACATATAAAATAATCAAACCTGCAGCTACACACTTTAATTACAAGCCAACATTCACTGTTTTAAACGTCTGAAACTATACCGCTGAGGATTTTGCAAGTTATCCATCCACTCCAGGATGCTGGGAATGGGGGGGGGGCGGTAATGACTCTGGTCACAGGGTACCTTCATAATGCCAATTGTTCCTGGAATCTAGTCCTCGTTACCGTACAAAACTGTTCAAAATTTGAAGCCGATAAGACGACAGCCTCTCGAGTTATAATCGACAGAACATGGAAAAGTTGGATCCAGGAGGAAAAAATATCAGACAACCATTATAGGTTCATTTTCTGGGATACCTAACACCAGATGTCTCGACGACCACTTAAAGGTTCAATTTCGGGGATACCTAACACACAGTAGATGTCTCGACGGCAAAATCTAAATCTATCAACATTACACTACCAACGTTATAAATATTGCAATATGATTGACAAGTTGCGTGTGTAGTATCAGATTCAACACTGCAGGAGTAGTCCAAAACATTAACTTAATAACCATTATATTGACTATTAAGCTGTAACATAAAACTGTGTGAGCGTGTGCAACACAACATCCTCAGGTCGGCTTTGATTGCATCACGATATAATTGCAACATCTTCCAAGGACACTGGAGACCTGAGGCAATTACTGCCCCAACTCTGAGATGACACTAGTGACCGGTTCCAAACTTCTTTTTACGCTCTATGTGATGGCTATGTTGGCCCACAGGTCAATACAGTCATCACAGCCTGGCTGATCTGGCGCTTGTAGGACGAAGTGGTCCAGTTTCCTTTAGAAAACCTCCACCTTGGTTCCGCGGGGGCACTGACCCCCAGAAACGTCCTTTTGGTAGAAGGTTAAAGAGTCTTTGGCCACTGATGTTGACACAGTGTTCTCTGTACCCACGGCACCACTTGTCACCGAGTTGAATTCTTCCTCCCATCTTTCTTACTCCAGTAAGTTATGACAGTGTGTATGTAGACCTCAGACCTGAACCTCAAGTACCTTCCACGTGTCTGTTATCAGGTATTTAGCTTTTCCAGTGAGTATATTTTAAATACTTTAAAAGATTCTCAGTAGTTTAGCTGTTTTTCAGACTCTTGTTCCGCACTCTGCCTCAGCTATGTACCCTCAGTCTTGTATAAAGGACTCACTTGTCTCTGCCTTTTAGTTTTTGTTGATGAGGGTCTCCGACCAAGAACAAAATATATGACTTATTTCCTCTGTATTTTCTCTGTGTGGTTCTTTCCTTGTGATAATAACCAGCGTTTTTCACACTTTTTGATATGGACGAACTGACGGCTTCATGGATAGAAGATCCACTGGACCGAGAGGGACAGAAGGATAGATGAATGAATGGATGGACAGACGAAGAAAGAGGCAACATCGTCCAGCTTGTAGCATGGTGGCAGTATTCAACAGGTGTAAACACCAAGCTCGGCAAGTATTGAGCGTGAACATTCACGGTCAAACACCGCTCAGGCAAGCCTCCACATGCCATAAAATTGGAATTAATTCGCAGTTTTAATGTTTCCCGCTGAGGTAATTGTCGGAGCTGCTGCTGGTGGAGTTAATCTTGCAATTAAATGTGAACCAAGTGCAACTACGGAACCACTGGCCTTCCTCAGCTGGCAATAACAACACAGTTATCATACCTAATTGTCTTAATTGTCTAATTGGCGAAACTAACAAGCAAGCCAGGACTGTTGCCACTTTATCTGCACCCTCACCTGCCACACTATCTGCCCCAGCTCACCTGCCACACTATCTGCCCCCCCTCACCTGCCACACTATCTGCCCCCCTCACCTGCCACATTATCTGCCCCCCTCACCTGCCACACTATCTGCCCCCCTCACCTGCCACACTATCTGCCCCCCTCCCTCACCTGCCACACTATCTGCCCCCTCACCTGCCACACTATCTGCCCCCCTCCCTCACCTGCCACACTATCTGCCCCCCTCACCTACCACACTATCTACCCCCTCACCTGCCACACTATCTGCCCCCCCTCACCTGCCACACTATCTGCCCCCCTCCCTCACCTGCCACACTATCTGCCCCCCTCACCTGCCACACTATCTGCCCCCCCTCACCTGCCACACTATCTGCCCCCCCTCACCTGCCACACTATCTGCCCCCCTCACCTGCCACACTATCTACCCCCTCACCTGCCACACTATCTACCCCCTCACCTGCCACACTATCTGCCCCCTCACCTGCCACACTATCTGCCCCCCTCACCTGCCACACTATCTGCCCCCCCTCACCTGCCACACTATCTGCCCCCCTCACCTGCCACACTATCTGCCCCCCTCACCTGCCACACTATCTGCCCCCTCACCTGCCACACTATCTGCCCCCCTTCCTCACCTGCCACACTATCTGCCCCCTCACCTGCCACACTATCTGCCCCCTCACCTGCCACACTATCTGCCCCCTCACCTGCCACACTATCTGTCCCCTCACCTACCACACTATCTACCCCCTCACCTGCCACACTATCTGCCCCCTCACCTGCCACACTATCTGCCCCCCTCACCTGCCACATTATCTGCCCCTCACCTGCCACATTATCTGCCCCCCCTCACCTGCCACACTATCTGCCCCCTCACCTGCCACACTATCTGCCCCCCCTCACCTGCCACATTATCTGCCCCCCTCACCTGCCACACTATCTGCCCCCTCACCTGCCACACTATCTGCCCCCCTCACCTGCCACACTATCTGCCCCCTCACCTGCCACACTATCTGTCCCCCTCACCTGCCACACTATCTGCCTCCCTCACCTGCCACACTATCTGCTCCCCCTCACTGCCATGATCATACCCCAAAGCCCTCTTCTTCCCAATGCCCTTTCCCTCCCCTCTCAATCCTCCGTTCTATCCCCCATCTCCTCTCACTTCCTCGTCCATTCTCCGTACTCTCTTCCCTCACCTCCCTCCTCCTGCTCATCATCATCACATTTCCTATTCCCTCTCCGATTCCCCCGCCCATCCACTCACCTTCCTTCTGCAACTCTCCTCCTCATGTCTTACAGCGGTGTATTGTCCACACGGACAACACTAGACTACAACATTATTGATGGTGAGAGGTAAATCACCAAGCCAGCGTCAACCAAATCTTGCAGTATGCAGCAGAATACAACACTTGATGTATCCTGGTTGTTGCGCGATTAGAGAAAGGTGTCCCAATATTTCATAAGCCCAGCACTCCCTCTATATTAATGATCCCACAAACCCAGCCCCCTCTACCTCAATGCACGATAATGAACCAGTACAGCGTGCAGTGTACGTTTTTAGTATTAAGTTACATTCTGTCAGTTTCACTGTAACTTACTGCTCATAGTTATATAATAACATTATAATAACTTCCATAGTGTTACAGTATTCCCTCCTACTAACATTGTATAAGTGTCACTTCCGTAGTAATTCTGTATTTTCATACTTTCATTATTAGTGTAATATGTGTTCTGCGTATGTCTGTATCACCAACACTCAGTGTGGTGCCTGGCCGTGCAACATACAACCTTAAACAATACACAGTCAACTGAGCAGTCAAAGATGAAGAAGACAGTACACACAAGAAGACAGCTTTTTATCTACCATATATTCCCACCACCACAGCTTACGTACAATTATTCACAACGGTATGAATCAATAAACCGGAATACAAGTAGAGTTTGGATAGTCTGAGAACTCTCACTGTTACAGCTGTAAATACACATAAAGAAGACAGATTCTGGTATAGTGTTAAGTATCTCGAGGCTTGTGAGGGTCTGAAGTCCCAGGTTCACCCTACACGCAAGGTAACCTCACCTGGGCCCCCCGTCCTCCCTCACCTACTAACAAACAATTGGTAGTCACCCCGTACTCAAACAGTGCACTCATTTGGAATAAGCAATTATCTACTGTGCCTTAGAGCTGGCTAAAGATGACAACAAGAATGTGGTTACTTGTGATGTATGTTCAATAACAAACTTTGTGTTTGGCAAACTCCAAAGCTTGTATATAATTTTTCTCCAGTATATAATTTTAACAAATTATAAAGAATTGTTTAAGTGGATTTCAAGTGGGAGGTGATGAGGGAACAATATAGTATCCCACACACAGAAGACTGAAAGTTATGTATAGAGGGGTAGCTCGAGACCCACTGGTGTGGCATTCCTGCCATCCTGACCTCCTCCATGTCAACCTTGTTGTCGTGTCCTCCTCCATGTCAACCTTGCTGTCGTGTCCTCCTCCATGTCAACCTTGCTGTCGTGTCCTCCTCCATGTCAACCTTGTTGTCCTGTCCTCCTCCATGTCAACCTTGTTGTCGTGTCCTCCTCCATGTCAACCTTGTTGTCCTGTCCTCCTCCATGTCAACCTTGTTGTCCTGTCCTCCTCCATGTCAACCTTGTTGTCGTGTCCTCCTCCATGTCAACCTTGTTGTCGTGTCCTCCTCCATGTCAACCTTGTTGTCGTGTCCTCCTCCATGTCAACCTTGTTGTCGTGTCCTCCTCCATGTCAACCTTGTTGTCGTGTCCTCCTCCATGTCAACCTTGTTGTCCTGTCCTCCTCCATGTCAACCTTGTTGTCGTGTCCTCCTCCATGTCAACCTTGTTGTCGTGTCCTCCTCCATGTCAACCTTGTTGTCCTGTCCTCCTCCATGTCAACCTTGTTGTCGTGTCCTCCTCCATGTCAACCTTGTCAACCTTGTTGTCGTGTCCTCCTCCATGTCAACCTTGTTGTCCTGTCCTCCTCCATGTCAACCTTGTTGTCGTGTCCTCCTCCATGTCAACCTTGTTGTCGTGTCCTCCTCCATGTCAACCTTGTTGTCCTGTCCTCCTCCATGTCAACCTTGTTGTCCTGTCCTCCTCCATGTCAACCTTGTTGTCGTGTCCTCCTCCATGTCAACCTTGTTGTCGTGTCCTCCTCCATGACAACCTTGCTGTCCTGTCCTCCTCCATGTCAACCTTGTTGTCCTGTCCTCCTCCATGTCAACCTTGTTGTCCTGTCCTCCTCCATGTCAACCTTGTTGTCGTGTCCTCCTCCATGTCAACCTTGTTGTCCTGTCCTCCTCCATGTCAACCTTGTTGTCCTGTCCTCCTCCATGTCAACCTTGTTGTCGTGTCCTCCTCCATGTCAACCTTGTTGTCGTGTCCTCCTCCATGTCAACCTTGTTGTCCTGTCCTCCTCCATGTCAACCTTGTTGTCCTGTCCTCCTCCATGTCAACCTTGTTGTCCTGTCCTCCTCCATGTCAACCTTGTTGTCGTGTCCTCCTCCATGACAACCTTGTTGTCGTGTCCTCCTCCATGTCAACCTTGTTGTCGTGTCCTCCTCCATGTCAACCTTGTTGTCCTGTCCTCCTCCATGTCAACCTTGTTGTCCTGTCCTCCTCCATGTCAACCTTGTTGTCCTGTCCTCCTCCATGTCAACCTTGTTGTCGTGTCCTCCTCCATGACAACCTTGCTGTCCTGTCCTCCTCCATGTCAACCTTGTTGTCCTGTCCTCCTCCATGTCAACCTTGTTGTCCTGTCCTCCTCCATGTCAACCTTGTTGTCCTGTCCTCCTCCATGTCAACCTTGTTGTCCTGTCCTCCTCCATGTCAACCTTGTTGTCCTGTCCTCCTCCATGTCAACCTTGCTGTCCTGTCCTCCTCCATGTCAACCTTGTTGTCGTGTCCTCCTCCATGTCAACCTTGCTGTCGTGTCCTCCTCCATGTCAACCTTGTTGTCGTGTCCTCCATGACATCCTTCCTGCTCTCCGTACTCTCTCAACAATCGTTGTTGTTGGTGGTAAACGCAGCTGACAGGGAAGTGAGGTACACGCAAGCTTACTCTCCATCTTGCTTCTCACTCGCTCAATACATTTACCGTTGTAACACAACGTCGACACTCTACTGTTGTATTTGAAAGCATTCATGGATCATCTACTTGAATATCAGTCAACATTTTTTTCTTTTCCTCCATTTTCTTAATGAAGACGAGGCGGCCGATTTTCTTTTAGACTTTGTCGCCGAAGCGGCTAGTTTATTGTGCACTAAATATCTATCTTGTGGACGGTAGCACAAGAACATATGGATACACAAAAAAGCCTAGGAATTAGACCCCAAAAATGGGTTAAGTGGAGGAGGCTAACTTGGGAGGCCGAGAGTAGGGTAAAATGTGGATACAGTTGCCATCAGTCGACTAGTGGATACAGTTGCCATCAGTCGACTAGTGGATACAGTTGCCATCAGTCGACTAGTGGATACAGTTGCCATCAGTCGACTAGTGGATACAGTTGCCATCAGTCGACTAGTGGATACAGTTGCCATCAGTCGACTAGTGGATACAGTTGCCATCAGTCGACTAGTGGATACAGTTGCCATCAGTCGACTAGTGGATACAGTTGCCATCAGTCAACTAGTGGATACAGTTGCCATCAGTCGACTAGTGGATACAGTTCCCATCAGTCAACTAGTGGATACAGTTCCCATCAGTCGACTAGTGGATACAGTTCCCATCAGTCGACTAGTGGATACAGTTCCCATCAGTCGACTTGTGGATGCAGTTGCCATCAGTCAACTAGTGGATACAGTTCCCATCAGTCGACTAGTGGATACAGTTCCCATCAGTCGACTAGTGGATACAGTTGCCATCAGTCGACTAGCGGATACAGTTGCCATCAGTCGACTAGTGGATACAGTTGCCATCAGTCGACTAGTGGATACAGTTGCCATCAGTCGACTAGTGGATACAGTTCCCATCAGTCGACTAGTGGATACAGTTCCCATCAGTCGACTAGTGGATACAGTTCCCATCAGTCGACTAGTGGATACAGTTCCCATCAGTCGACTTGTGGATGCAGTTGCCATCAGTCAACTAGTGGATACAGTTCCCATCAGTCGACTAGTGGATACAGTTCCCATCAGTCGACTAGTGGATACAGTTCCCATCAGTCGACTAGTGGATACAGTTCCCATCAGTCGACTAGTGGATACAGTTCCCATCAGTCGACTAGTGGATACAGTTGCCATCAGTCGAATAGTGGATACAGTTGCCATCAGTCGACTTGTGGATACAGTTGCCATCAGTCGACTAGTGGATACAGTTCCCATCAGTCGACTAGTGGATACAGTTGCCATCAGTCGACTTGTGGATACAGTTGCCATCAGTCGACTAGTGGATACAGTTCCCATCGGTCAACTAGTGGATACAGTTGCCATCAGTCGACTAGTGGATACAGTTGCCATCAGTCGACTTGTGGATACAGTTCCCATCGGTCAACTAGTGGATACAGTTGCCATCAGTCGACTAGTGGATACAGTTGCCATCAGTCGACTAGTGGATACAGTTCCCATCGGTCAACTAGTGGATACAGTTCCCATCAGTCGACTAGTGGATACAGTTGCCATCAGTCGACTTGTGGATACAGTTGCCATCAGTCGACTTGTGGATACAGTTCCCATCGGTCAACTAGTGGATGCAGTTGCCATCAGTCGACTAGTGGATACAGTTGCCATCAGTCGACTAGTGGATACAGTTGCCATCAGTCGACTAGTGGATACAGTTGCCATCAGTCGACTAGTGGATACAGTTGCCATCAGTCGACTAGTGGATACAGTTGCCATCAGTCGACTAGTGGATACAGTTGCCATCAGTCGACTTGTGGATAGTTCCCATCGGTCAAATAGTGGATACAGTTGCCATCAGTCGACTTGTGGATAGTTCCCATCGGTCAACTAGTGGATGCAGTTGCCATCAGTCGACTAGTGGATACAGTTGCCATCAGTCGACTAGTGGATACAGTTGCCATCAGTCGACTAGTGGATACAGTTCCCATCAGTCGACTTGTGGATGCAGTTGCTATTAGTCAACTAGTGGATACAGTTCTCATCAGTCGACTTGTGGATGCAGTTGCCATCAGTCAACTAGTGGATACAGTTCCCATCAGTCGACTTGTGGATGCAGTTGCTATCAGTCAACTAGTGGATACAGTTGCCATCAGTCGACTTGTGGATGCAGTTGCCATCAGTCAACTAGTGGATACAGTTCCCATCAGTCGACTTGTGGATGCAGTTGCCATCAGTCAACTAGTGGATACAGTTCCCATCAGTCGACTTGTGGATGCAGTTGCCATCAGTCAACTAGTGGATACAGTTCCCATCAGTCGACTTGTGGATGCAATTGCCATCAGTCAACTAGTGGATATAGTTCCCATCAGTCGACTTGTGGATGCAGTTGCCATCAGTCAACTAGTGGATACAGTTCCCATCAGTCGACTTGTGGATGCAGTTGCCATCAGTCAACTAGTGGATACAGTTCCCATCAGTCGACTTGTGGATGCAGTTGCCATCAGTCAACTAGTGGATACAGTTCCCATCAGTCGACTTGTGGATGCAGTTGCCATCAGTCAACTAGTGGATACAGTTCCCATCAGTCGACTTGTGGATGCAGTTGCCATCAGTCAACTAGTGGATACAGTTCTCATCAGTCGACTTGTGGATGCAGTTGCCATCGGTCAACTAGTGGATACAGTTCCCATCAGTCGACTTGTGGATGCAGTTGCCATCAGTCGACTTGTGGATGCAGTTGCCATCAGTCGACTTGTGGATGCAGTTGCCATCAGTCAACTAGTGGATACAGTTCCCATCAGTCGACTTGTGGATGCAGTTGCCATCAGTCAACTAGTGGATACAGTTCCCATCAGTCGACTTGTGGATGCAGTTGCCATCAGTCAACTAGTGGATACAGTTCCCATCAGTCGACTAGTGGATACAGTTGACATCAGTCGACTAGCACAGCACTTTCACCTGGGTTAAGTCGGGCACAGATTCCGTCAGAGGCAGCGCAGTATTTAACAAGAATACCTCATTAAGTAGATTAGTGCCTCCTCCACCTTCCAGTCAACCAGTGAAAGCAGTCACAGAAAACGGGACAATGTAAACACGGAGGCTCATTAGGCTGTACAGCGGCCCACACAAGTGATTACGATAATCACCTCTACGCTAGCAATTACTTATGCCTAACTGCTTAACTGTCGCTTGAAGGCTGTTAGGAACTTTTCCCACACAACGGTATTGGTCGCGGCTACCATACAACTTGCAGGCTCCTACCGTTGTGTTCCCGCGGAACGTTTCGCCAGTAATGGCGAAACGTGTCTTCACATTTATTGGTATTTCAAACGAACTTTTATCCGAGGGTCAGGCAACTCGAATTCTGTGGATCAAGAGCCCTTCACCATGCATGACACAGGTGATCCTGAGGGAAGCAGCACATTGTGCACCCAGGGGTAAGACTGTGCACCCAGGGGTAAGACTGTGCACCCAGGGGTAAGACTGTGCACCCAGGGGTAAGACTGTGCACCCAGGGGTAAGACTGTGCACCCAGGGGTAAGACTGTGCACCCAGGGGTAAGACTGTGCACCCAGGGGTAAGACTGTGCACCCAGGGGTAAGACTGTGCACCCAGGGGTAAGACTGTACACCCAGGGGTAAGACTGTGCACTCAGGGGTAAGACTGTGCACCCAGGGGTAAGACTGTGCACCCAGGGGTAAGACTGTGCACCCAGGGGTAAGACTGTGCACCCAGGGGTAAGACTGTGCACCCAGGGGTAAGACTGTGCACTCAGAGGTAAGACTGTGCACCCAAGGTAATACTGTGCACCCAGGGGTAAGACTGTGCACTCAGAGGTAAGACTGTGCACCCAAGGTAATACTGTGCACCCAGGGGTAAGACTGTGCACTCAGAGGTAAGACTGTGCACTCAGAGGTAAGACTGTACACCTAAGGTAATACTGTACACCCAGGGGTAAGACTGTACACCCAGGGGTAAGACTGTACACCCAGGGGTAAGACTGTACACCCAGGGGTAAGACTGTGCACTCAGAGGTAAGACTGTACACCCAGGGGTAAGACTGTACACCCAAGGTAATACTGTACACCCAGGGGTAAGACTGTACACCCAGGGGTAAGACTGTACACCCAAGGTAAGACTACACCCAGGGGTAAGACTGTACACCCAGGGGTAAGACTGTACACCCAAGGTAAGACTGTACACCCAGGGGTAAGACTGTACACCCAGGGGTAAGACTGTACACCCAAGGTAATACTGTACACCCAGGGGTAAGACTGTACACCCAAGGTAATACTGTACACCCAGGGGTAAGACTGTACACCCAGGGGTAAGACTGTACACCCAGGGGTAAGACTGTACACCCAGGGGTAAGACTGTACACCCAAGGTAATACTGTACACCCAGGGGTAAGACTGTACACCCAGGGGTAAGACTGTACACCCAGGGGTAAGACTGTACACCCAGGGGTAAGACTGTACACCCAAGGTAATACTGTACACCCAGGGGTAAGACTGTACACCCAGGGGTAAGACTGTACACCCAAGGTAAGACTGTACACCCAGGGGTAAGACTGTACACCCAGGGGTAAGACTGTACACCCAAGGTAATACTGTACACCCAGGGGTAAGACTGTACACCCAGGGGTAAGACTGTACACCCAGGGGTAAGACTGTACACCCAGGGGTAAGACTGTACACCCAGGGGTAAGACTGTACACCCAAGGTAATACTGTACACCCAGGGGTAAGACTGTACACCCAGGGGTAAGACTGTACACCCAAGGTAAGACTGTACACCCAGGGGTAAGACTGTACACCCAGGGGTAAGACTGTACACCCAAGGTAATACTGTACACCCAGGGGTAAGACTGTACACCCAGGGGTAAGACTGTACACCCAGGGGTAAGACTGTACACCCAAGGTAAGACTGTACACCCAGGGGTAAGACTGTACACCCAGGGGTAAGACTGTACACCCAAGGTAATACTGTACACCCAGGGGTAAGACTGTACACCCAGGGGTAAGACTGTACACCCAGGGGTAAGACTGTACACCCAGGGGTAAGACTGTACACCCAGGGGTAATACTGTACACCCAGGGGTAAGACTGTACACCCAGGGGTAAGACTGTACACCCAGGGGTAAGACTGTACACCCAGGGGTAAGACTGTACACCCAGGGGTAAGACTGTACACCCAGGGGTAAGACTGTACACCCAGGGGTAAGACTGTACACCCAGGGGTAAGACTGTACACCCAGGGGTAAGACTGTACACCCAGGGGTAAGACTGTACACCCAGGGGTAATACTGTACACCCAAGGTAATACTGTACACCCAGGGGTAAGACTGTACACCCAGGGGTAAGACTGTACACCCAGGGGTAAGACTGTACACCCAGGGGTAAGACTGTACACCCAGGGGTAAGACTGTACACCCAGGGGTAAGACTGTACACCCAGGGGTAAGACTGTACACCCAGGGGTAAGACTGTACACCCAGGGGTAAGACTGTACACCCAGGGGTAAGACTGTACACCCAGGGGTAAGACTGTACACCCAGGGGTAAGACTGTACACCCAGGGGTAAGACTGTACACCCAGGGGTAAGACTGTACACCCAGGGGTAAGACTGTACACCCAGGGGTAATACTGTACACCCAAGGTAATACTGTACACCCAGGGGTAAGACTGTACACCCAGGGGTAAGACTGTACACCCAGGGGTAAGACTGTACACCCAGGGGTAAGACTGTACACCCAGGGGTAAGACTGTACACCCATGGGGGGGAGAGAAGTGACAACCTGACCATAATATGATTGACAGCTCTCCTGACGCCAGAAAGCAATGCTCGGAGTCAAACCTAATGAACCTTGGCGGTGGTAGGAGTGGTGGTTGTGGTGGTGGTAGTGGTGGTGGTAGTGGTGGTGGTTGTGATCGTGGTGGTGGTAGTGGTAGGGGTGGTAGTTGTGGTAGGGGTAGGGGTGGTGGTAGTGGTGATGGTAGTGGTAGGGGTGGTGGTAGTGGTAGGGGTAGTGGTAGTGATGGTAGTTGTGGTAGGGGTGGTGTTAGTGGTAAGGGTGGTGGTGGTTGTGGTGGTGGTAGGGGTGGTGTTTGTAGTCGTGGTGGTGGAAGTGGTAAGGGTGGTGGTGGTGGTGGTTGTAGTAGTGGTAAGAGGGGTGGTGGTGGTAAGGGTGATGGTTGTGGTGGTGGTAGTTGTGGTGGTGGTAGGGTGGTGATTGTGGTGGCAGTGGTGGCGTGGTAGTGGTAGGGGTGGTGATGGTAGTGGTGGGGGGTTGTGGTAGTGGTAGGGGTGGTGGTAGTGGTAGGGGTGGTGGTAGTGGTGGTGGTAAGGGTGGTGGTTGTGGTAGGGGAAGGGGTGATGGTAGTGGTAAGGGTGGTGGTGGTGGTAGGGGGGTGGTAGTGGTGGTGGTGGTGGTAGGGGGGGTGGTGGTGGTGGTGGTGGTGGTGGTGGTGGTGGTTGTGCTGGTAGTGGTGGTGGTGGTGGTGGTGGTGGTAGTGGTGGTGGTAGTGGTGGTGTTAGTGGTGGTGGTAGTGGTGGTGGTAGTGGTGGTGGTAGTGGTGGTGGTAGTGGTGGTGGTAGTGGTGGTGGTAGTGGTGGTGGTAGTGGTGGTGGTAGTGGTGGTGTTAGTGGTGGTGGTAGTGGTGGTGGTAGTGGTGGTGGTAGTGGTGGTGGTAGTGGTGGTGGTAGTGGTGGTGGTAGGATACTGGAGGTATAGGATAAAGAATGAAGAAAGAGAGACACACGGAGGATGAGGATGGAGAGAGCAGGAGAGAAATAAGGATGACGCAGTGAGTGTTCCACACATGTAAGCTCAGTACAGCTGCACGGCTCAGTACAGCTGCACGGCTCAGTACAGCTGCACGGCTCAGTACAGCTGCACAGCTCAGTACAGCTGCACGGCTCAGTACAGCTGCACGGCTCAGTACAGCTGCACAGCTCAGTACAGCTGCACGGCTCAGTACAGCTGCACGGCTCAGTACAGCTGCACGGCTCAGTAGAGCTGCACGGCTCAGAACAGCTGCACAGCTCAGTATAGCTGCACGGCTCAGTACAGCTGCACTGCTCAGTACAGCTGCACGGCTCAGTACAGCTGCACGGCTCAGTACAGCTGCACGGCTCAGTACAGCTGCACGGCTCAGTACAGCTGCACGGCTCAGTACAGCTGCACGGCTCAGTACAGCTGCACAGCTCAGTACAGCTGCACGGCTCAGTACAGCTGCACGGCTCAGTACAGCTGCACGGCTCAGTACAGCTGCACGGCTCAGAACAGCTGCACGGCTCAGTACAGCTGCACAGCTCAGTACAGCTGCACGGCTCAGTACAGCTGCACGGCTCAGTACAGCTGCACTGCTCAGTACAGCTGCACAGCTCAGTACAGCTGCACGGCTCAGTACAGCTGCACGGCTCAGTACAGCTGCACGGCTCAGAACAGCTGCACAGCTCAGTACAGCTGCACGGCTCAGTACAGCTGCACGGCTCAGTACAGCTGCACGGCTCAGTACAGCTGTACAGCTCAGTACAGCTGCACGGCTCAGTACAGCTGCACGGCTCAGTACAGCTGCACGGCTCAGAACAGCTGCACAGCTCAGTACAGCTGCACGGCTCAGTACAGCTGCACGGCTCAGTACAGCTGCACTGCTTAGTACAGCTGCACAGCTCAGTACAGCTGCACGGCTCAGTACAGCTGCACGGCTCAGTACAGCTGCACGGCTCAGAACAGCTGCACAGCTCAGTACAGCTGCACGGCTCAGTACAGCTGCACGGCTCAGTACAGCTGCACGGCTCAGAACAGCTGCACAGCTCAGTACAGCTGCACGGCTCAGTACAGCTGCACGGCTCAGAACAGCTGCACAGCTCAGTACAGCTGCACGGCTCAGTACAGCTGCACAGCTCAGTACAGCTGCACGGCTCAGTACAGCTGCACGGCTCAGTACAGCTGCACGGCTCAGAACAGCTGCACGGCTCAGTACAGCTGCACAGCTCAGTACAGCTGCACAGCTCAGTACAGCTGCACGGCTCAGAACAGCTGCACAGCTCAGTACAGCTGCACAGCTCAGTACAGCTGCACGACTCAGTACAGCTACACAGCTCAGTACGGCTGCACAGCTCAGTACAGCTGCACAGCTCAGTACAGCTGCACGGCTCAGTACAGCTGCACGGCTCAGTACAGCTGCACAGCTCAGTACAGCTGCACAGCTCAGTACAGCTGCACGGCTCAGTACAGCTGCACAGCTCAGTACAGCTGCACAGCTCAGTACAGCTGCACAGCTCAGTACAGCTGCACGGCTCAGTACAGCTGCACAGCTCAGTACAGCTGCACGGCTCAGAACAGCTGCACAGCTCAGTACAGCTGCACGGATCAGAACAGCTGCACAGCTCAGTACAGCTGCACGGCTCAGAACAGCTGCACAGCTCAGTACAGCTGCACGGCTCAGAACAGCTGCACAGCTCAGTACAGCTGCACAGCTCAGTACAGCTGCACGACTCAGTACAGCTACACAGCTCAGTACGGCTGCACAGCTCAGTACAGCTGCACAGCTCAGTACAGCTGCACGGCTCAGTACAGCTGCACGGCTCAGTACAGCTGCACAGCTCAGTACAGCTGCACAGCTCAGTACAGCTGCACGGCTCAGTACAGCTGCACAGCTCAGTACAGCTGCACAGCTCAGTACAGCTGCACAGCTCAGTACAGCTGCACGGCTCAGTACAGCTGCACAGCTCAGTACAGCTGCACGGCTCAGAACAGCTGCACAGCTCAGTACAGCTGCACGGATCAGAACAGCTGAACAGCTCAGTACAGCTGCACGGCTCGGAACAGCTGCACAGCTCAGTACAGCTGCACGGCTCAGAACAGCTGCACAGCTCAGTACAACTGCACGGCTCAGTACAGCTGCACGGCTCAGTACAGCTGCACTGCTCAGTACAGCTGCACGGATCAGTACAGCTGCACAGCTCAGTACAGCTGCACGGCTCAGTACAGCTGCACGGCTCAGAACAGCTGCATAGCTCAGTACAGCTGCACTGCTCAGTACAGCTGCACAGCTCAGTACAGCTGCACCGCTCAGTACAGCTGCACGGCTCAGTACAGCTGCACAGCTCAGTACAGCTGCACAGCTCAGTACAGCTGCACGGCTCAGTACAGCTGCACAGCTCAGTACAGCTGCGCTGCTCAGTACAGCTGCACAGCTCAGTACAGCTGCACGGCTGAGTACAGCTGCACGGCTCAGTACAGCTGCACGGCTCAGTACAGCTGCACGGCTCAGTACAGCTGCACAGCTCAGTACAGCTGCACAGCTCAGTACAGCTGCACAGCTCAGTACAGCTGCACGGCTCAGTACAGCTGCACAGCTCAGTACAGCTGCACGGCTCAGAACAGCTGCACAGCTCAGTACAGCTGCACGGATCAGAACAGCTGCACAGCTCAGTACAGCTGCACGGCTCAGAACAGCTGCACAGCTCAGTACAGCTGCACGGCTCAGAACAGCTGCACAGCTCAGTACAGCTGCACAGCTCAGTACAGCTGCACGACTCAGTACAGCTACACAGCTCAGTACGGCTGCACAGCTCAGTACAGCTGCACAGCTCAGTACAGCTGCACGGCTCAGTACAGCTGCACGGCTCAGTACAGCTGCACAGCTCAGTACAGCTGCACAGCTCAGTACAGCTGCACGGCTCAGTACAGCTGCACAGCTCAGTACAGCTGCACAGCTCAGTACAGCTGCACAGCTCAGTACAGCTGCACGGCTCAGTACAGCTGCACAGCTCAGTACAGCTGCACGGCTCAGAACAGCTGCACAGCTCAGTACAGCTGCACGGATCAGAACAGCTGCACAGCTCAGTACAGCTGCACGGCTCGGAACAGCTGCACAGCTCAGTACAGCTGCACGGCTCAGAACAGCTGCACAGCTCAGTACATCTGCACGGCTCAGTACAGCTGCACGGCTCAGTACAGCTGCACTGCTCAGTACAGCTGCACGGCTCAGTGCAGCTGCACGGCTCAGTACAGCTGCACGGCTCAGTACAGCTGCACGGCTCAGAACAGCTGCATAGCTCAGTACAGCTGCACTGCTCAGTACAGCTGCACAGCTCAGTACAGCTGCACGGCTCAGTACAGCTGCACGGCTCAGTACAGCTGCACAGCTCAGTACAGCTGCACAGCTCAGTACAGCTGCACGGCTCAGTACAGCTGCACAGCTCAGTACAGCTGCGCTGCTCAGTACAGCTGCACAGCTCAGTACAGCTGCACGGCTGAGTACAGCTGCACGGCTCAGTACAGCTGCACGGCTCAGTACTGCTGCACGGCTCAGTACAGCTGCACAGCTCAGTACAGCTGCACAGCTCAGTACAGCTGCACAGCTCAGTACAGCTGCACAGTTCAGTACAGCTGCACAGCTCAGTACAGCTGCACAGCTCAGTACAGCTGCACAGCTCAGTACAGCTGCACAGCTCAGTGGTCGCTGCACAGCACATCACACATACCACCTCCACCACTACAGTAGCTTAATTCTGGTCGCGAAACCTTCCCATTAACCCTCCCTCTCTCTCTCTCTCTCTCTCGTTTATTGTTCCTAATATCCCCTCCTCTTACTCTACCCACCGTCCTTCGTTACCTTCTCTTCATCTCCTCTCTTCTCTTCTTCACCCAACTAAAAAAAAACATTCGACATACTCACAAAGGTTTTTTTTAAACACTAAAGTATTAGTTACAACAAAAATACAAAAACTCTGTAGCCAGCGAAGCAACATAAATGTCGTACACTTGAACAAGCCAGAGTTCTGTTTGTAACAGATCAAGAGAGAATGTCTGCTTGGACACGGTTCACGCAGAAGACAGTGTCAAGAAACAAAACTAGTTAGAGACAGTCCAGCTCCTACTAGCAGAAGCAGAATTAGGAGCATTATAATCAGCGGTATTAGCAGTAGGAACATTACAAGCAGCAACAACACCACATATATTACAAATATTATAGTAATCAAACCACTATTATTATTATTGTCATAAAAGTGTAGAACACAAAGGTCAAACAGCGCCTGGAGAATGGATGATCATCCAGTTCCCTGGATCAAGAGAGAGACAAAGAGACTTGTGGTTTACTAACTTTGCCTGGAGTGCTTCAGCTAGTCCACTGAGACTCTTCTCTGCTGCTTGTCTCTCACCATGTACTCTCTTACCCATCTTCTCTGCTGCTTGTCTCTCACCATGTACTCTCTTACCCATCTTCTCTGCTGCTTGTCTCTCACCATGTACTCTCTTACCCATCTTCTCTGCTGCTTGTCTCTCACCATGTACTCTCTTACCCATCTTCTCTGCTGCTTGTCTCTCACCATGTACTCTCTTACCCATCTTCTCTGCTGCTTGTCTCTCACCATGTACTCTCTTACCCATCTTCTCTGCTGCTTGTCTCTCACCATGTACTCTCTTACCCATCTTCTCTGCTGCTTGTCTCTCACCATGTACTCTCTTACCCATCTTCTCTGCTGCTTGTCTCTTACCATGTACTCTCTTACCCATCTTCTCTGCTGCTTGTCTCTCACCATGTACTCTCTTACCCATCTTCTCTGCTGCTTGTCTCTCACCATGTACTCTCTTACCCATCTTCTCTGCTGCTTGTCTCTCACCATGTACTCTCTTACCCATCTTCTCTGCTGCTTGTCTCTCACCATGTACTCTCTTACCCATCTTCTCTGCTGCTTGTCTCTCACCATGTACTCTCTTACCCATCTTCTCTGCTGCTTGTCTCTCATCATGTACTCTCTTACCCATCTTCTCTGCTGCTTGTCTCTCACCATGTACTCTCTTACCCATCTTCTCTGCTGCTTGTCTCTCACCGTGTACTCTCTTACCCATCTTCTCTGCTGCTTGTCTCTCACCATGTACTCTCTTACCCATCTTCTCTGCTGCTTGTCTCTCACCATGTACTCTCTTACCCATCTTCTCTGCTGCTTGTCTCTCACCATGTACTCTCTTACCCATCTTCTCTGCTGCTTGTCTCTCACCATGTACTCTCTTACCCATCTTCTCTGCTGCTTGTCTCTCACCATGTACTCTCTTACCCATCTTCTCTGCTGCTTGTCTCTCACCATGTACTCTCTTACCCATCTTCTCTGCTGCTTGTCTCTCACCGTGTACTCTCTTACCCATCTTCTCTGCTGCTTGTCTCTCACCATGTACTCTCTTACCCATCTTCTCTGCTGCTTGTCTCTCACCATGTACTCTCTTACCCATCTTCTCTGCTGCTTGTCTCTCACCATGTACTCTCTTACCCATCTTCTCTGCTGCTTGTCTCTCACCATGTACTCTCTTACCCATCTTCTCTGCTGCTTGTCTCTCACCATGTACTCTCTTACCCATCTTCTCTGCTGCTTGTCTCTCACCATGTACTCTCTTACCCATCTTCTCTGCTGCTTGTCTCTCACCATGTACTCTCTTACCCATCTTCTCTGCTGCTTGTCTCTCACCGTGTACTCTCTTACCCATCTTCTCTGCTGCTTGTCTCTCACCATGTACTCTCTTACCCATCTTCTCTGCTGCTTGTCTCTCACCGTGTACTCTCTTACCCATCTTCTCTGCTGCTTGTCTCTCACCATGTACTCTCTTACCCATCTTCTCTGCTGCTTGTCTCTCACCGTGTACTCTCTTACCAATCTTCTCTGCTGCTTGTCTCTCACCATGTACTCTCCTACCCATCTTCTCTGCTGCTTGTCTCTCACCATGTACTCTCTTACCCATCTTCTCTGCTGCTTGTCTCTCACCATGTACTCTCTTACCCATCTTCTCTGCTGCTTGTCTCTCACCATGTACTCTCTTACCCATCTTCTCTGCTGCTGTCTCTCACCATGTACTCTCTTACCATCTTCGCTGCCGCTTGTCTCTCACCTTTTACTCTTACCCATCTTCTCTGCTGCTTGTCTCTCACCATGTACTCTCTTACCCATCTTCTCTGCTGCTTGTCTCTCACCATGTACTCTCTTACCCATCTTCTCTGCTGCTTGTCTCTCACCATGTACTCTCTTACCCATCTTCTCTGCTGCTTGTCTCTCACCATGTACTCTCTTACCCATCTTCTCTGCTGCTTGTCTCTCACCACTCTCTACCCATCTTCTCTGCTGCTTGTCTCTCACCATGTACTCTCTTACCCATCTTCTCTGCTGCTTGTCTCTCACCATGTACTCTCTTACCCATCTTCTCTGCTGCTTGTCTCTCACCATGTACTCTCTTACCCATCTTCTCTGCTGCTTGTCTCTCACCATGTACTCTCTTACCCATCTTCTCTGCTGCTTGTCTCTCACCATGTACTCTCTTACCCATCTTCTCTGCTGCTTGTCTCTCACCATGTACTCTCTTACCCATCTTCTCTGCTGCTTGTCTCTCACCATGTACTCTCTTACCCATCTTCTCTGCTGCTTGTCTCTCACCATGTACTCTCTTACCCATCTTCTCTGCTGCTTGTCTCTCACCATGTACTCTCTTACCCATCTTCTCTGCTGCTTGTCTCTCACCGTGTACTCTCTTACCCATCTTCTCTGCTGCTTGTCTCTCACCGTGTACTCTCTTACCCATCTTCTCTGCTGCTTGTCTCTCACCGTGTACTCTCTTACCCATCTTCTCTGCTGCTTGTCTCTCACCGTGTACTCTCTTACCCATCTTCTCTGCTGCTTGTCTCTCACCATGTACTCTCTTACCCATCTTCTCTGCTGCTTGTCTCTCATCATGTACTCTCTTACCCATCTTCTCTGCTGCTTGTCTCTCACCATGTACTCTCTTACCCATCTTCTCTGCTGCTTGTCTCTCACCATGTACTCTCTTACCCATCTTCTCTGCTGCTTGTATCTCACCGTGTACTCTCTTACCCATCTTCTCTGCTGCTTGTCTCTCACCGTGTACTCTCTTACCCATCTTCTCTGCTGCTTGTCTCTCACCGTATACTCTCTTACCCATCTTCTCTGCTGCTTGTCTCTCACCGTGTACTCTCTTACCCATCTTCTCTGCTGCTTGTCTCTCACCGTGTACACTCTTACCCATCTTCATCTTACTGAGTCTCTCCCATTCATCTTTCTTCTCACTCTCCTTCTATCTCTCCCTCACTACTTTAATAGTAACTGATGCAATGACAACTGGAACACTGGAACAGTCAAAGACTGGACCTTCAAGTCTAAGTGTTGGACCTTCAAAACCAGCACCTGGACCCTTAGCACCCGGTCCTGAACCCTCAGCACCAGGTCCTGGACCCTCAGCACCCGGTCCTGAACCCTCAGCACCAGGTCCTGAACCCTCAGCACCAGGTCCTGAACCCTCAGCACCAGGTCCTGAACCCTCAGCACCAGGTCCTGAACCCTCTGGACCAGCACCTGCATCCTGAGCAACAGGTCCTGGACCCTCAGCACCCGGTCCTGAACCCTCAGCACCAGGTCCTGAACCCTCAGCACCAGGTCCTGAACCCTCAGCACCAGGTCCTGGACCCTCAGCACCAGGTCCTGGACCCTCAGCACCAGGTCCTGAACCCTCTGGACCAGCACCTGCATCCTGAGCAACAGGTCCTGGACCCTAAGGACCAGCACCTGCACCCTGAACACCAAGTCCTGGACTGTGAGCTGTGATCGCACTCCGTGGATCAGTCAATGTTGCCTTTGACTGTAACTGGAGTTACAGTTACAGTGAGTGATGGTGTAGTGACTGCTGGTGTAGTGAGTGATGGTGTAGTGACTGATGGTGTAGTGACTGATGAAGCGATTGCTGGTTTAGTGACTGCTGGTGTAGTGACTGCTGGTGTAGTGACTGCTGGTGTAGTGACTGCTGGTGTAGTGACTGATGGTGTAGTGACTGATGGTGTAGTGACTGCTGGTGTAGTGAGTGATGGTGTAGTGACTGATGGTGTAGTGACTGATGGTGTAGTGACTGATGAAGCGATTGCTGGTTTAGTGACTGCTGGTGTAGTGACTGCTGGTGTAGTGACTGCTGGTGTAGTGACTGCTGGTGTAGTGACTGATGGTGTAGTGACTGCTGGTGTAGTGACTGCTGGTGTAGTGACTGCTGGTGTAGTGACTGCTGGTGTAGTGACTGCTGGTGTAGTGACTGCTGGTGTAGTGACTGCTGGTGTAGTGACTGCTGGTGTAGTGACTGCTGGTGTAGTGACTGCTGGTGTAGTGACTGATGGTGTAGTGACTGCTGGTGTAGTGGCTGCTGTTGTAGTGACTGCTGGTGTAGTGACTGATGGTGTAGTGACTGCTGGTGTAGTGACTGCTGGTGTAGTGACTGCTGGTGTAGTGACTGCTGGTGTAGTGACTGCTGGTGTAGTGACTGCTGGTGTAGTGACTGATGGTGTAGTGACTGATGGTGTAGTGACTGCTGGTGTAGTGACTGCTGGTGTAGTGACTGCTGGTGTAGTGACTGATGGTGTAGTGACTGATGGTGTAGTGACTGATGGTGTAGTGACTGATGGTGTAGTGACTGCTGGTGTAGTGACTGCTGGTGTAGTGACTGCTGGTGTAGTGACTGCTGGTGTAGTGACTGATGGTGTAGTGACTGCTGGTGTAGTGACTGCTGGTGTAGTGACTGCTGGTGTAGTGGCTGTTGGTGTAGTGACTGCTGGTGTAGTGACTGCTGGTGTAGTGGCTGCTGGTGTAGTGACTGCTGGTGTAGTGACTGCTGGTGTAGTGACTGCTGGTGTAGTGGCTGCTGGTGTAGTGACTGCTGGTGTAGTGGCTGCTGGTGTAGTGACTGCTGGTGTAGTGACTGCTGGTGTAGTGACTGCTGGTGTAGTGACTGAGGGTGTGTGAGTGACTGCTGGTGTAGTGACTGCTGGTGTAGTGACTGCTGGTGTAGTGACTGCTGGTGTAGTGACTGCTGGTGTAGTGACTGCTGGTGTAGTGACTGCTGGTGTAGTGACTGCTGGTGTAGTGACTGCTGGTGTAGTGACTGCTGGTGTAGTGACTGATGGTGTAGTGACTGATGGTGTAGTGACTGATGGTGTAGTGACTGATGGTGTAGTGACTGCTGGTGTAGTGACTGCTGGTGTAGTGACTGCTGGTGTAGTGACTGATGGTGTAGTGACTGCTGGTGTAGTGACTGCTGGTGTAGTGACTGCTGGTGTAGTGGCTGTTGGTGTAGTGACTGCTGGTGTAGTGACTGCTGGTGTAGTGGCTGCTGGTGTAGTGACTGCTGGTGTAGTGACTGCTGGTGTAGTGACTGCTGGTGTAGTGGCTGCTGGTGTAGTGACTGCTGGTGTAGTGGCTGCTGGTGTAGTGACTGCTGGTGTAGTGACTGCTGGTGTAGTGACTGCTGGTGTAGTGGCTGCTGGTGTAGTGACTGCTGGTGTAGTGACTGCTGGTGTAGTGGCTGCTGGTGTAGTGACTGCTGGTGTAGTGGCTGCTGGTGTAGTGACTGCTGGTGTAGTGACTGCTGGTGTAGTGACTGCTGGTGTAGTGATTGCTGGTGTAGTGACTGCTGGTGTAGTGGCTGCTGGTGTAGTGACTGCTGGTGTAGTGACTGCTGGTGTAGTGACTGCTGGTGTAGTGACTGCTGGTGTAGTGACTGCTGGAGTAGTGACTGCTGGTGTAGTGACTGCTGGTGTAGTGATTGCTGGTGTAGTGACTGCTGGTGTAGTGACTGCTGGTGTAGTGACTGCTGGTGTAGTGACTGCTGGTGTAGTGACTACTAGTGTAGTGACTGCTGGTGTAGTGACTGCTGGTGTAGTGACTGCTGGTGTAGTGACTACTAGTGTAGTGACTGCTGGTGTAGTGACTGCTGGTGTAGTGATTGCTGGTGTAGTGACTGCTGGTGTAGTGACTGCTGGTGTAGTGACTGCTGGTGTAGTGACTGCTGGTGTAGTGATTGCTGGTGTAGTGACTGCTGGTGTAGTGACTGCTGGTGTAGTGACTGCTGGTGTAGTGACTACTAGTGTAGTGACTGCTGGTGTAGTGACTGCTGGTGTAGTGACTGCTGGTGTAGTGACTGCTGGTGTAGTGACTGCTGGTGTAGTGACTGATGGTGTAGTGACTGCTGGTGTAGTGACTGCTGGTGTAGTGAGTGCTGGTGTAGTGACTACTGGTGTAGTGACTGCTGGTGTAGTGACTGCTGGTGTAGTGACTGCTGGTGTAGTGACTGCTGGTGTAGTGGCTGCTGGTGTAGTGACTGCTGGTGTAGTGACTGCTGGTGTAGTGACTGCTGGTGTAGTGACTGCTGGTGTAGTGACTGATGGTGTAGTGACTGCTGGTGTAGTGACTGCTGGTGTAGTGACTGCTGGTGTAGTGACTGCTGGTGTAGTGACTGCTGGTGTAGTGACTGCTGGTGTAGTGACTGCTGGTATAGTGACTGCTGGTGTAGTGACTGCTGGTGTAGTGACTGCTGGTGTAGTGAC
This sequence comes from Cherax quadricarinatus, assembly GCF_038502225.1. Lineage (NCBI taxonomy): Eukaryota > Metazoa > Arthropoda > Malacostraca > Decapoda > Parastacidae > Cherax > Cherax quadricarinatus. The sequence goes on along the minus strand of NC_091314.1, from coordinate 853,086 downwards.
TGCTGGTGTAGTGACTGCTGGTGTAGTGACTGCTGGTGTAGTGGCTGCTGGTGTAGTGACTGCTGGTGTAGTGACTGCTGGTGTAGTGACTGCTGGTGTAGTGACTGCTGGTGTAGTGACTGCTGGTGTAGTGACTGATGGTGTAGTGACTGCTGGTGTAGTGACTGCTGGTGTAGTGACTGCTGGTGTAGTGACTGCTGGTGTAGAGACTGCTGGTGTAGTGACTGCTGGTGTAGTGACTGCTGGTGTAGAGACTGCTGGTGTAGTGACTGCTGGTATAGTGACTGCTGGTGTAGTGACTGCTGGTGTAGAGACTGCTGGTGTAGTGACTGCTGGTGTAGTGACTGCTGGTGTAGTGACTGCTGGTGTAGTGACTGCTGGTGTAGTGACTGCTGGTGTAGTGACTGCTGGTGTAGAGACTGCTGGTGTAGTGACTGGCAGGGCGGTGGTAGGAGTCAAGAATCCTGCCACTAACAGCAGACAACCTGTTTGTAAGAGCACCACCAGCCAGCACACCCTTATACCACCTCCCTTCCAAATGTTGCATAGAGCTCCTCCCCAAGTGTTGCAAGGGGAGGGGGGAGGGGAGAGGGAGGGGAGAGGGAGGGAGGGGGAGGGGAGGGGAGGGGGAGAGGGAGGAACGGGAAGTGCTGACAGCAACAGGATATTACAAGATAATGCAAGACAGTAATAATAAACTCCTGAGTCCACCACAATGTATAAATATACCTGGTAACCAGGTAGTATATTTATGTATGTCTCACAGTGTATATATGTCACCCACAACACTGACCACACAGTATATGTCTCACAACACTGACCACACAGTATATGTCTCACAACACTGACCACACAGTATATGTCTCACAACACTGACCACACAGTATATGTCTCACAACACTGACCACACAGTATATGTCTCACAACACTGACCACACAGTATATGTCTCACAACACTGACCACACAGTATATGTCTCACAACACTGACCACACAGTATATGTCTCACAACACTGACCACACAGTATATGTCTCACAACACTGACCACACAGTATATGTCTCACAACACTGACCACACAGTATATGTCTCACAACACTGACCACACAGTATGTCTCACAACACTGACCACACAGTATATGTCTCACAACACTGACCACACAGTATATGTCTCACAACACTGACCACACAGTATGTCTCACAACACTGACCACACAGTATGTCTCACAACACTGACCACACAGTATATGTCTCACAACACTGACCACACAGTATATGTCTCACAACACTGACCACACAGTATATGTCTCACAACACTGACCACACAGTATATGTCTCACAACACTGACCACACAGTATGTCTCACAACACTGACCACACAGTATGTCTCACAACACTGACCACACAGTATATGTCTCACAACACTGACCACACAGTATGTCTCACAACACTGACCACACAGTATATGTCTCACAACACTGACCACACAGTATGTCTCACAACACTGACCACACAGTATATGTCTCACAACACTGACCACACAGTATGTCTCACAACACTGACCACACAGCATATGTCTCACAACACTGACCACACAGTATATGTCTCACAACACTGACCACACAGTATATGTCTCACAACACTGACCACACAGTATATGTCTCACAACACTGACCACACAGTATATGTCTCACAACACTGACCACACAGTATATGTCTCACAACACTGACCACACAGTATATGTCTCACAACACTGACCACACAGTATATGTCTCACAACACTGACCACACAGTATATGTCTCACAACACTGACCACACAGTATATGTCTCACAACACTGACCACACAGTATATGTCTCACAACACTGACCACACAGTATGTCTCACAACACTGACCACACAGTATATGTCTCACAACACCGACCACACAGTATGTCTCACAACACTGACCACACAGTATATGTCTCACAACACTGACCACACAGTATATGTCTCACAACACTGACCACACAGTATATGTCTCACAACACTGACCACACAGTATATGTCTCACAACACTGACCACACAGTATATATCTCACAACACTGACCACACAGTATATGTCTCACAACACTGACCACACAGTATATGTCTCACAACTCTGACCACACAGTATATGTCTCACAACACCGACCACACAGTATATGTCTCACAACACTGACCATACAGTATATGTCTCACAACACTGACCACACAGTATATGTCTCACAACACTGACCATACAGTATATGTCTCACAACACCGACCACACAGTATATGTCTCACAACACTGACCATACAGTATATGTCTCACAACACCGACCACACAGTATATGTCTCACAACACTGACCACAGAGTATATGTCTCACAACACTGACCACACAGTATATGTCTCACAACACTGACCACACAGTATATGTCTCACAACACTGACCACACAGTATATGTCTCACAACACTGACCACACAGTATATGTCTCACAACACTGACCACACAGTATATGTCTCACAACACTGACCACACAGTATGTGTCTCACAACACCGACCACACAGTATATGTCTCACAACACTGACCACACAGTATGTCTCACAACACTGACCACACAGTATATGTCTCACAACACTGACCACACAGTATATGTCTCACAACACTGACCACACAGTATATGTCTCACAACACTGACCACACAGTGTCTCACAACACTGACCACACAGTATATGTCTCACAACACTGACCACACAGTATATGTCTCACAACACTGACCACACAGTATATGTCTCACAACACTGACCACACAGTATATGTCTCACAACACTGACCACACGGTATGTCTCACAACACTGACCACACAGTATGTCTCACAACACTGACCACACAGTATATGTCTCACAACACTGACCACACAGTATATGTCTCACAACACTGACCACACAGTATATGTCTCACAACACTGACCACACAGTATATGTCTCACAACACTGACCACACAGTATGTCTCACAACACTGACCACACAGTATGTCTCACAACACTGACCACTCAGTATGTCTCACAACACTGGCCACTCAGTATGTCTCACAACACTGATCATACAGTATATGTCTCATAACATTGACCACACAGTATATGTCTCACAACACTGACCACACAGTATATGTCTCACAACACTGACCACACAGTATATGCCTCACAACACTGGCCACTCAGTATGTCTCACAACACTGACCACACAGTATATGTCTCACAACACTGGCCACTCAGTATGTCTCACAACACTGACCACACAGTATATGTCTCACAACACTGGCCACTCAGTATGTCTCACAACACTGATCATACAGTATATGTCTCATAACATTGACCACACAGTAAATGTCTCACAACACTGACCTCATAGTATATGTCTCATAGCACTGACCATACAGTATATGTCTCACAACACTGACCACACAGTATATGTCTCACAACACTGACCACACAGTATATGTCTCACAACACTGACCACACAGTATATGTCTCACAACACTGACCACACAGTATATGTCTCACAACACTGACCACACAGTATATGTCTCACAACACTAATCATACAGTATATGTCTCACAACACTGACCACACAGTATATGTCTCACAACACTAATCATACAGTATATGTCTCACAACACTGACCACACAGTATATGTCTCACAACACTGACCACTCAGTATGTCTCACAACACTGACCATACAGTATATGTCTCACAACACTGACCACACAGTATATGTCTCACAACACTGAACACACAGTATATGTCTCACAACACTGACCACACAGTATGTCTCACAACACTGACCACACAGTATATGTCTCACAACACTGACCACACAGTATATGTCTCACAACACTAATCATACAGTATATGTCTCACAACACTGACCACACAGTATATGTCTCACAACACTAATCATACAGTATATGTCTCACAACACTGACCACACAGTATATGTCTCACAACACTAATCATACAGTATATGTCTCACAACACTGACCACACAGTATATGTCTCACAACACTGACCACTCAGTATGTCTTACAACACTGACCATACAGTATATGTCTCACAACACTGACCACACAGTATATGTCTCACAACACTGACCACACAGTATATGTCTCACAACACTGACCACACAGTATATGTCTCACAACACTGACCACACAGTATATGTCTCACAACACTGACCACACAGTATATGTCTCACAACACTGACCACACAGTATATGTCTCACAACACTGACCACACAGTATATGTCTCACAACACTGACCACACAGTATATGTCTCACAACACTGACCACACAGTATATGTCTCACAACACTGACCACACAGTATATGTCTCACAACACTGACCACACAGTATATGTCTCACAACACTGACCACACAGTATGTCTCACAACACTGACCACACAGTATATGTCTCACAACACCGACCACACAGTATGTCTCACAACACTGACCACACAGTATATGTCTCACAACACTGACCACACAGTATATGTCTCACAACACTGACCACACAGTATATGTCTCACAACACTGACCACACAGTATATGTCTCACAACACTGACCACACAGTATATATCTCACAACACTGACCACACAGTATATGTCTCACAACACTGACCACACAGTATATGTCTCACAACACTGACCACACAGTATATGTCTCACAACACCGACCACACAGTATATGTCTCACAACACTGACCATACAGTATATGTCTCACAACACTGACCACACAGTATATGTCTCACAACACTGACCATACAGTATATGTCTCACAACACCGACCACACAGTATATGTCTCACAACACTGACCATACAGTATATGTCTCACAACACCGACCACACAGTATATGTCTCACAACACTGACCACACAGTATATGTCTCACAACACTGACCACACAGTATATGTCTTACAACACTGACCACACAGTATATGTCTCACAACACTGACCACACAGTATATGTCTCACAACACTGACCACACAGTATATGTCTCACAACACTGACCACACAGTATATGTCTCACAACACTGACCACACAGTATGTGTCTCACAACACCGACCACACAGTATATGTCTCACAACACTGACCACACAGTATGTCTCACAACACTGACCACACAGTATATGTCTCACAACACTGACCACACAGTATATGTCTCACAACACTGACCACACAGTATATGTCTCACAACACTGACCACACAGTGTCTCACAACACTGACCACACAGTATATGTCTCACAACACTGACCACACAGTATATGTCTCACAACACTGACCACACAGTATATGTCTCACAACACTGACCACACAGTATATGTCTCACAACACTGACCACACGGTATGTCTCACAACACTGACCACACAGTATGTCTCACAACACTGACCACACAGTATATGTCTCACAACACTGACCACACAGTATATGTCTCACAACACTGACCACACAGTATATGTCTCACAACACTGACCACACAGTATATGTCTCACAACACTGACCACACAGTATGTCTCACAACACTGACCACACAGTATGTCTCACAACACTGACCACTCAGTATGTCTCACAACACTGGCCACTCAGTATGTCTCACAACACTGATCATACAGTATATGTCTCATAACATTGACCACACAGTATATGTCTCACAACACTGACCACACAGTATATGTCTCACAACACTGACCACACAGTATATGCCTCACAACACTGGCCACTCAGTATGTCTCACAACACTGACCACACAGTATATGTCTCACAACACTGGCCACTCAGTATGTCTCACAACACTGACCACACAGTATATGTCTCACAACACTGGCCACTCAGTATGTCTCACAACACTGATCATACAGTATATGTCTCATAACATTGACCACACAGTAAATGTCTCACAACACTGACCTCATAGTATATGTCTCATAGCACTGACCATACAGTATATGTCTCACAACACTGACCACACAGTATATGTCTCACAACACTGACCACACAGTATATGTCTCACAACACTGACCACACAGTATATGTCTCACAACACTGACCACACAGTATATGTCTCACAACACTGACCACACAGTATATGTCTCACAACACTAATCATACAGTATATGTCTCACAACACTGACCACACAGTATATGTCTCACAACACTAATCATACAGTATATGTCTCACAACACTGACCACACAGTATATGTCTCACAACACTGACCACTCAGTATGTCTCACAACACTGACCATACAGTATATGTCTCACAACACTGACCACACAGTATATGTCTCACAACACTGACCACACAGTATATGTCTCACAACACTGACCACACAGTATGTCTCACAACACTGACCACACAGTATATGTCTCACAACACTGACCACACAGTATATGTCTCACAACACTGACCACACAGTATGTCTCACAACACTGACCACACAGTATATGTCTCACAACACTGACCACACAGTATATGTCTCACAACACTGACCACACAGTATGTCTCACAACACTGACCACACAGTATGTCTCACAACACTGACCACACAGTATATGTCTCACAACACTGACCACACAGTATATGTCTCACAACACTGACCACACAGTATATGTCTCACAACACTGACCACACAGTATATGTCTCACAACACTGACCACACAGTATGCCTCACAACACTGACCACACAGTATGTCTCACAACACTGACCACTCAGTATGTCTCACAACACTGGCCACTCAGTATGTCTCACAACACTGATCATACAGTATATGTCTCATAACATTGACCACACAGTATATGTCTCACAACACTGACCACACAGTATATGTCTCACAACACTGACCACACAGTATATGCCTCACAACACTGGCCACTCAGTATGTCTCACAACACTGACCACACAGTATATGTCTCACAACACTGGCCACTCAGTATGTCTCACAACACTGACCAGACAGTATATGTCTCACAACACTGGCCACTCAGTATATCTCACAACACTGATCATACAGTATATGTCTCATAACATTGACCACACAGTAAATGTCTCACAACACTGACCTCATAGTATATGTCTCATAACACTGACCATACAGTATATGTCTCACAACACTGACCACACAGTATATGTCTCACAACACTGACCACACAGTATATGTCTCACAACACTGACCACACAGTATATGTCTCACAACACTGACCACACAGTATATGTCTCACAACACTGACCACACAGTATATGTCTCACAACACTAATCATACAGTATATGTCTCACAACACTGACCACACAGTATATGTCTCACAACACTAATCATACAGTATATGTCTCACAACACTGACCACACAGTATATGTCTCACAACACTGACCACTCAGTATGTCTCACAACACTGACCATACAGTATATGTCTCACAACACTGACCACACAGTATATGTCTCACAACACTGACCATACAGTATATGTCTCACAACACTGACCACACAGTATATGTCTCACAACACTGACCACACAGTATATGTCTCACAACACTGACCACACAGTATATGTCTCATAACACTGACCACACAGTATATATCTCACAACACTGACCATACAGTATATGTCTCACAACACTGACCACACAGTATATGTCTCACAACACTGACCACACAGTATATGTCTCACAACACTGACCACACAGTATATGTCTCACAACACTGACCACACAGTATGTCTCACAACACTGATCAAACAGTATATGTCTCACAACACTGACCACACAGTATATGTCTCACAACACTGACCACACAGTATGTCTCACAACACTGATCACACAGTATATGTCTCACAACACTGACCACACAGTATATGTCTCACAACACTGACCACACAGTATGTCTCACAACACTGACCACACAGTATATGTCTCATAACACTGACCACACAGTATATGTCTCACAACACTGACCACACAGTATATGTCTCACAACACTGACCACACAGTATGCCTCACAACACTGACCACACAGTATATGTCTCATAACACTGACCACACAGTATATGTCTCACAACACTGACCACACAGTATATGTCTCATAACACTGACTACACAGTATATGACTCACAACACTGACCACACAGTATGTCTCACAACACTGACCACAGAGTATATGTCTCACAACACTGACCACACAGTATATGTCTCACAACACTAACCACACAGTATATGTCTCACAACACTGACCACACAGTATATGTCTCATAACACTGACCACACAGTATATGTCTCACAACACTGACCACACAGTATATGTCTCACAACACTGACCACACAGTATGTCTCACAACACTGACCACACAGTATGTCTCACAACACTGACCACACAGTATATGTCTCACAACACTGACCACACAGTATATGTCTCACAACACTGACCACACAGTACATGTCTCACAACACTGACCACACAGTATGTCTCACAACACTGACCACGCAGTATATGTCTCACAACACTGACCACACAGTATATGTCTCACAACACTGACCACACAGTATGTCTCACAACACTGACCACACAGTATGTCTCACAACACTGACCACACAGTATATGTCTCACAACACTGACCACACAGTATATGTCTCACAACACTGACCACACAGTATGTCTCACAACACTGACCACACAGTATGTCTCACAACACTGACCACACAGTATATGTCTCACAACACTGACCACACAGTATATGTCTCACAACACTGACCACACAGTATATGTCTCACAACACTGACCACACAGTATGTCTCACAACACTGACCACACAGTATGTCTCACAACACTGACCACACAGTATATGTCTCACAACACTGACCACACAGTATATGTCTCACAACACTGACCACACAGTATATGTCTCACAACACTGACCACACAGTATATGTCTCACAACACTGACCACACAGTATATGTCTCACAACACTGACCACACAGTATGTCTCACAACACTTACCACATAGTATATGTCTCACAACACTGACCACACAGTATGTCTCACAACACTGACCACACAGTATATGTCTCACAACACTGACCACACAGTATGTCTCACAACACTGACAACACAGTATATGTCTCACAACACTGACCGCACAGTATGTCTCACAACACTGACCACACAGTATATGTCTCACAACACTGACCACACAGTATGTCTCACAACACTGACCACACAGTATGTCTCACAACACTGACCACACAGTATATGTCTCACAACACTGACCACACAGTACATGTCTCACAACACTGACCACACAGTATGTCTCACAACACTGACCACACAGTATATGTCTCACAACACTGACCACACAGTATATGTCTCACAACACTGACCACACAGTATATGTCTCACAACACTGACCACACAGTATATGTCTCACAACACTGACCACACAGTATGTCTCACAACACTGACCACACAGTATGTCTCACAACACTGACCACACAGTATATGTCTCACAACACTGACCACACAGTATATGTCTCACAACACTGACCACACAGTATATGTCTCACAACACTGACCACACAGTATATGTCTCACAACACTGACCACACAGTATGTCTCACAACACTGACCACACAGTATATGTCTCACAACACTGACCACACAGTATGTCTCACAACACTGACCACACAGTATATGTCTCACAACACTGACCACACAGTATATGTCTCACAACACTGACCACACAGTATGTCTCACAACACTGACCACACAGTATATGTCTCACAACACTGACCACACAGTATGTCTCACAACACTGACCACACAGTATGTCTCACAACACTGACCACACAGTCTCACAACACTGACCACACAGTATGTCTCACAACACTGACCACACAGTATATGTCTCACAACACTGACCACACAGTATGTCTCACAACACTGACCACACAGTATGTCTCACAACACTGACCACACAGTATATGTCTCACAACACTGACCACACAGTATGTCTCACAACACTGACCACACAGTATGTCTCACAACACTGACCACACAGTATGTCTCACAACACTGACCACACAGTATATGTCTCACAACACTGACCACACAGTATATGTCTCACAACACTGACCACACAGTATATGTCTCACAACACTGACCACACAGTATGTCTCACAACACTGACCACACAGTATGTCTCACAACACTGACCACACAGTATGTCTCACAACACTGACCACACAGTATATGTCTCACAACACTGACCACACAGTATATGTCTCACAACACTGACCACACAGTATATGTCTCACAACACTGACCACACAGTATATGTCTCACAACACTGACCACACAGTATATGTCTCACAACACTGACCACACAGTATGTCTCACAACACTGACCACACAGTCTCACAACACTGACCACACAGTATGTCTCACAACACTGACCACACAGTATGTCTCACAACACTGACCACACAGTATATGTCTCACAACACTGACCACACAGTATATGTCTCACAACACTGACCACACAGTATATGTCTCACAACACTGACCACACAGTATGTCTCACAACATTGACCACACAGTATATGTCTCACAACACTGACCACACAGTATGTCTCACAACACTGACCACACAGTATATGTCTCACAACACTGACCACACAGTATGTCTCACAACACTGATGTCTCACAACAGACCACTCAGTATGTCTCAACAACAGTCTGACAACACTGACACGGTATATGTCTCATAACACTGACCACACAGTATATGTCTCACAACACTGACCACACAGTATATGTCTCACAACACTGACTCACACAGTATATGTCTCACAACACTGACCACACAGTATATGTCTCACAACACTGACCACACAGTATATGTCTCACAACACTAATCATACAGTATATGTCTCACAACACTGACCACACAGTATATGTCTCACAACACTCACCACACAGTATATGTCTCACAACACTGACCACACAGTATATGTCTCACAACACTGACTGACCATACAGTATATGTCTCACAACACTGACCACACAGTGTATGTCTCACAACACTGACCATACAGTATATGTCTCACAACACTGACCACACAGTATATGTCTCACAACACTGACCACACAGTATATGTCTCACAACACTGACCACACAGTATATGTCTCACAACACTGACCACACAGTATATATCTCACAACACTGACCATACAGTATATGTCTCACAACACTGACCACACAGTATATGTCTCACAACACTGACCACACAGTATATGTCTCACAACACTGACCACACAGTATATGTCTCACAACACTGACCACACAGTATGTCTCACAACACTGATCACACAGTATATGTCTCACAACACTGACCACACAGTATATGTCTCACAACACTGACCACACAGTATGTCTCACAACACTGATCACACAGTATATGTCTCACAACACTGACCACACAGTATATGTCTCACAACACTGACCACACAGTATGTCTCACAACACTGACCACACAGTATATGTCTCATAACACTGACCACACAGTATATGTCTCACAACACTGACCACACAGTATATGTCTCACAACACTGACCACACAGTATGTCTCACAACACTGACCACACAGTATATGTCTCATAACACTGACCACACAGTATATGTCTCACAACACTGACCACACAGTATATGTCTCATAACACTGACTACACAGTATATGACTCACAACACTGACCACACAGTATGTCTCACAACACTGACCACAGAGTATATGTCTCACAACACTGACCACACAGTATATGTCTCACAACACTAACCACACAGTATATGTCTCACAACACTGACCACACAGTATATGTCTCATAACACTGACCACACAGTATATGTCTCACAACACTGACCACACAGTATATGTCTCACAACACTGACCACACAGTATGTCTCGCAACACTGACCACACAGTATGTCTCACAACACTGACCACACAGTATGTCTCACAACACTGACCACACAGTATATGTCTCACAACACTGACCACACAGTACATGTCTCACAACACTGACCACACAGTATGTCTCACAACACTGACCACACAGTATATGTCTCACAACACTGACCACACAGTATATGTCTCACAACACTGACCACACAGTATGTCTCACAACACTGACCACACAGTATGTCTCACAACACTGACCACACAGTATATGTCTCACAACACTGTCCACACAGTATATGTCTCACAACACTGACCACACAGTATGTCTCACAACACTGACCACACAGTATGTCTCACAACACTGACCACACAGTATATGTCTCACAACACTGACCACACAGTATATGTCTCACAACACTGACCACACAGTATATGTCTCACAACACTGACCACACAGTATGTCTCACAACACTGACCACACAGTATGTCTCACAACACTGACCACACAGTATATGTCTCACAACACTGACCACACAGTATATGTCTCACAACACTGACCACACAGTATATGTCTCACAACACTGACCACACAGTATATGTCTCACAACACTGACCACACAGTATGTCTCACAACACTTACCACATAGTATATGTCTCACAACACTGACCACACAGTATGTCTCACAACACTGACCACACAGTATATGTCTCACAACACTGACCACACAGTATGTCTCACAACACTGACCACACAGTATATGTCTCACAACACTGACCGCACAGTATGTCTCACAACACTGACCACACAGTATATGTCTCACAACACTGACCACACAGTATGTCTCACAACACTGACCACACAGTATGTCTCACAACACTGACCACACAGTATATGTCTCACAACACTGACCACACAGTACATGTCTCACAACACTGACCACACAGTATGTCTCACAACACTGACCACACAGTATGTCTCACAACACTGACCACACAGTATATGTCTCACAACACTGACCACACAGTATATGTCTCACAACACTGACCACACAGTATATGTCTCACAACACTGACCACACAGTATATGTCTCACAACACTGACCACACAGTATGTCTCACAACACTGACCACACAGTATGTCTCACAACACTGACCACACAGTATGTCTCACAACACTGACCACACAGTATATGTCTCACAACACTGACCACACAGTATATGTCTCACAACACTGACCACACAGTATATGTCTCACAACACTGACCACACAGTATATGTCTCACAACACTGACCACACAGTATGTCTCACACCACTGACCACACAGTCTCACAACACTCACCACACATAATCTGTCTCACAACACTGACCACACTTTATGTCTCACAACACTGACCACACAGTATATGTCTCACAACACTGACCACACAGTATATGTCTCACAACACTGACCACACAGTATGTCTCACAACACTGACCACACAGTATATGTCTCACAACACTGACCACACAGTATGTCTCACAACACTGACCACACAGTATATGTCTCACAACACTGACCACACAGTATGTCTCACAACACTGACCACACAGTATATGTCTCACAACACTGACCACACAGTATGTCTCACAACACTGACCACACAGTATATGTCTCACAACACTGACCACACAGTATGTCTCACAACACTGACCACACAGTATATGTCTCACAACACTGACCACACAGTATGTCTCACAACACTGACCACACAGTATATGTCTCACAACACTGACCACACAGTATGTCTCACAACACTGACCACACAGTATGTCTCACAACACTGACCACACAGTATGTCTCACAACACTGGCCACTCAGTATGTCTCACAACACTATGTCTCACAACACTGACCACACAGTATGTCTCACAACACTGACCACACAGTATATGTCTCACAACACTGACCACACAGTATATGTCTCACAACACTGACCACACAGTATGTCTCACAACACTGACCACACAGTATGTCTCACAACACTGACCACACAGTATGTCTCACAACACTGACCACACAGTATATGTCTCACAACACTGACCACACAGTATATGTCTCACAACACTGACCACACAGTATGTCTCACAACACTGACCACACAGTATATGTCTCACAACACTGACCACACAGTATGTCTCACAACACTGACCACACAGTATGTCTCACAACACTGACCACACAGTATGTCTCACAACACTGACCACACAGTATGTCTCACAACACTGACCACACAGTATATGTCTCACAACACTGACCACACAGTATATGTCTCACAACACTGACCACACAGTATATGTCTCACAACACTGACCACACAGTATGTCTCACAACACTGACCACACAGTATGTCTCACAACACTGACCACACAGTATGTCTCACAACACTGACCACACAGTATGTCTCACAACACTGACCACACAGTATATGTCTCACAACACTGACCACACAGTATATGTCTCACAACACTGACCACACAGTATATGTCTCACAACACTGACCACACAGTATGTCTCACAACACTGACCACACAGTATATGTCTCACAACACTGACCACACAGTATATGTCTCACAACACTGACCACACAGTATATGTCTCACAACACTGACCACACAGTATGTCTCACAACACTGACCACACAGTATATGTCTCACAACACTGACCACACAGTATGTCTCACAACACTGACCACACAGTATATGTTTCTTTGGCGACACGACAACATTTTGACAGTCTCGTAAATCTGCATTGCAAATCTGCTGTAAAAAGCAGAGTATCTTTGGTGAGTTTAAGTCAGCCAGCCAGAGAGTCAGTCAGCCAGCCAGAGAGTCAGTCAGCCAGCCAGAGAGTCAGCCAGCCAGCCAGAGAGTCAGTCAGCCAGCCAGAGAGTCAGCCAGCCAGCCAGAGAGTCAGCCAGCCAGCCAGAGAGTCAGCCAGCCAGCCAGAGAGTCAGCCAGCCAGCCAGAGAGTCAGCCAGCCAGCCAGAGAGTCAGCCAGCCAGCCAGAGAGTCAGCCAGCCAGCCAGAGAGTCAGCCAGCCAGCCAGAGAGTCAGTCAGCCAGCCAGAGAGTCAGCCAGCCAGCCAGAGAGTCAGCCAGCCAGCTAGAGAGTCAGCCAGCCAGCCAGAGAGTCAGTCAGTCAGCCAGAGAGTCAGCCAGCCAGCCAGAGAGTCAGCCAGCCAGCCAGAGAGTCAGCCAGCCAGCCAGAGAGTCAGCCAGCCAGCCAGAGAGTCAGTCAGCCAGCCAGAGAGTCAGCCAGCCAGCCAGAGAGTCAGCCAGCCAGCCAGAGAGTCAGCCAGCCAGCCAGAGAGTCAGCCAGCCAGCCAGAGAGTCAGCCAGCCAGCTAGAGAGTCAGCCAGCCAGCCAGAGAGTCAGCCAGCCAGCCAGCCAGAGAGTCAGCCAGCCAGCTAGAGAGTCAGCCAGCCAGCCAGAGAGTCAGCCAGCCAGCCAGAGAGTCAGCCAGCCAGCCAGAGAGTCAGTCAGCCAGCCAGAGAGTCAGCCAGCCAGCTAGAGAGTCAGCCAGCCAGCCAGAGAGTCAGCCAGCCAGCCAGAGAGTCAGCCAGCCAGCCAGAGTCAGCCAGCCAGCCAGACAGCCAGGCAGCCAGCCAGACAGTCAGCCAGACAGTCAGCCAGACAGTCAACCTCTTGTGTGTCAACATTTTATGGACAATATCAGCAAAACTCATGTATTTTTCCCGCCATTACCTGACGCCACACCTGTCTGTACCTTACCTGATGACGCCACACCTGTCTGCACCTCACCTGATGACGCCACACCTGTCTGTACCTTACCTGATGACGCCACACCTGTCTGCACCTTACCTGATGACGCCACACCTGTCTGTACCTTACCTGATGACGCCACACCTGTCTATACCTTACCTAATGACGCCACACCTGTCTGTACCTTACCTGATGACGCCACACCTGTGTGTACCTTACCTGATGACGCCACACCTGTGTGTACCTTACCTGATGACGCCACACCTGTCTGTACCTTACCTGATGACGCCACACCTGTCTGTACCTTACCTCATGGCGCCACACCTGTCTGTACCTTACCCGATGATGCCACTACCGTCTGTACCTTATCCGATGGTGCCACACCTGTCTGTACCTTATCGGATGGCACCACACCTGTCTCTACCTTACTTGATGACGTCACACCTGTCTGTACCTTACCTCATGGTGCCACACCTATCTGTACCTTAACTAATGTTGCCACACCTGTCTGTACGTTACCTGATGGCGCCACATCTGTCTGTACCTTACCTGATGGCGCCACACCTGTCTGTATCTTACCTGATGGTGCCACACCTGTATGTACCATACCAAATGGTGCCACACCTGTTCCTACCTTACCTGATGGCGCCACACACCTGTCTTTACCTTAATGGCACCACCCCTGTCTGTACTTTATTGGCACCACACCTGTCTGTAATTTAATGGCACCACATCTGTCTGTACCTTAATGGCACCACACTTGTCTGTATCTTAATGGCACCACACCTGTCTGTAACTTAATGGCGTCACACCTGTTTGTACCTTAATGATATCACATCTGTCAGTACCTTAATAACGTCACACCTGTCTGTACTTTAATGGCACCAGACCTGTCTGTACCTTAATGGCACCACACCTGTCTGTACCTTAACGGCACCACATCTGTCTGTACCTTAATGGCACCACAGTCGTCTGTACGTTAATGGCACCACACCTGTCTGTAACTTAATGGCACCACACGTCTGTACCTTAATGGCACCACACCTGTCCGTATCTTAATGGCACCACATCTGTATGTACCTTAATGGCACCACACCTGTCTGCACCTTAATGCCACCACATCTGTATGTACCTTAATGGCACCACACCTGTCTGTACCTTAATGGCACCACACCTGTCCGTACCTTAATGGCACCACACCTGTCTGTAACTTAATGGCACCACACGTCTATACCTTAATGGCACCACACCTGTCCGTATCTTAATGGCACCACATCTGTATGTACCTTAATGGCACCACACCTGTCCGTACCTTAATGGCACCACATCTGTCTGTACCTTAATGGCACCACACCTGTCTGTATTTTAATGGTGCCACACCTGTCTGTACCTTAATGGCACCACACTTGTCTGTACCGTAATGGCGTCTCACCTGTCTGCACTTTAATGGCACCCCAGCTGTCTGTATCTTAATGGCGCCACACCTGTCTGCATCTTAATGGCACCACACCTGTCTGTACCTTAATGGCACCACACCTGTCTGCATCTTAATGTCACCACACCTGTCTGTACCTTAATGGCACCACATCTGTCTGTGCCTTAATGGCACACATCTGTCTGTACCTTAATGGCGCCACACCTATATCTGCCTTAATGGCATCACACCTGTCTGTATCTTAATGGCGCCACACATGTCAGTACTTTAATGGCACCACACCTGTCTACCTTAATGGCACCACACCTGTCTACCTTAATGGCACCACACCTGTCTGTACCTTAATGGCACCACACCTGTCTATATCTTAATTGCACCACACCTGCCTCTGCCTTAATGGCGCCACACCTGTCTCTGCCTTTATGGTGCCACACCAGTCTGAACCCAAATGGCACCACACCTGTCTGTACCTTAATGACACCACACCTCTCTACCTTAATGGCGCCACACCTGTCTGTACCTTAATGGCATCACATCTGTCTGTGCCTTAATGTCACCACATCTGTCTGTACCTTAATGGCGCCACACCTGTCTGCCTTAATGGCGCCACACCTGTCTGCACCTTAATGGCACCACACCTGTCTGTATCTTAATGGCGCCACACCTGTCTGTACCTTAATGCACCACACCTGTCTGTGCCTTAATGGCACCACACCTGCCTTTACCTTAATGGCGTCCACACCTGTCTGTACTTTAATGGCACCACACCTGTCTGTACCTTAATGGCATCACATCTTTCTGTACCTTAATGGCGCCACACCTGTCTCTGCCTTAATGGCGCCACACCTGTCTCTTCCTTAATGGCGCCACACCTGTCTGCACCTTAATGGCACCACACCTGTCTGTACCTTAATGGCGCCACACCTGTCTGTACCTTAATGCATCACACCTGTCTGTGCCTTAATGGCACCACACCTGCCTTTACCTTAATGGCGTCCACACCTGTCTGTACTTTAATGGCACCACACCTGTCTGTACCTTAATGGCATCACATCTTTCTGTACCTTAATGGCGCCACACCTGTCTCTGCCTTAATGGCGCCACACCTATCTGCACCTTAATGGCGCCACACCTGTCTCTGCCTTAATGGCGTCACACCTGTCTGTACATTAATGGCGCCACACCTGTCTCTACCTTAATGGCGCCACACCTGTCTGTACCTTAATGGCGCCACACCTGTCTGTACCTTAATGGCGTCACACCTGTCTGTACCTTAATGGCGCCACACCTGTCTGTACCTTAATGGCGTCACACCTGTCTGTACCTTAATGGCGCCACAATTGTCTGTACCTTAATGGCGTCACACCTGTCTGTACCTTAATGGCGCCACACCTGTCTGTACCTTAATGGCGTCACACCTGTCTGTACCTTAATGGCGCCACACCTGTCTGTACCTTAATGGCGCCACACCTGTCTGTACCTTAATGGCGTCACACCTGTCTGTACCTTAATGGCGCCACACCTGTCTGTACCTTAATGGCGTCACACCTGTCTGTACCTTAATGGCGCCACAATTGTCTGTACCTTAATGGCGTCACACCTGTCTGTACCTTAATGGCGCCACACCTGTCTGTACCTTAATTAATGTCTGCGCCACACCTGTCTGTACCTTAATGGCGTAACACCTGTCTGTACCTTAATGGCGTCACACCTGTCTGTACCTTAATGGCGCCACACCTGTCTGTACCTTAATGGCGCCACACCTGTCTGTACCTTAATGGCGTCACACCTGTCTGTACCTTAATGGCGTCACACCTGTCTGTACCTTAATGGCGTCACACCTGTCTGTACCTTAATGGCGTCACACCTGTCTGTACCTTAATGGCGTCACACCTGTCTGTACCTTAATGGCGTCACACCTGTCTGTACCTTAATGGCGCCACACCTGTCTGTACCTTAATGGCGCCACACCTGTCTCTGCCCTGTTTACCTTAAAATTGAAAGAAAAAAAATATACTTAAACTTTGTTCAATACATTTTGATGCGAGGGCGACGCCTCAGTCGTATGCAAATGAGGCGAGTAATAACCTGGTTTTAATGTGCAGCTAAAGCAGAGTTTTTAGTGGACATTTATGGTGGCCAGAAGTTACAACTCTCCGCACAGTTTTATAAACAAATGTAACTTAATGTACAACAGAACTCACAGAAAACTAATGATTGTATAGCAGTTTATAATTTACAGCAATAATATATATTGTATAAGTGTCAGAAGGTAACTATAGGTGTGAGAAGGTAACTGTAAGTGTCAGAAGGTAACTAGAAGTGTTAGAAGGTAACTATAAATGTCAGAAGGGAAATGTAAGTGCCAGAAGGTAACTTTAAGTGTCAGAAGGTAACTATAAGTGCCAGAAGGTAACAGTAAGTGTCAGAAGGTAACTATAAGTGTCAGAAGGTAACTGTAAGTGTTAGAAGGTAACTATAAGTGTCAGAAGGTAACTATAAGTGCCAGAAGGTAACTATAAGTGTCAGAAGGTAACTATAAGTGTCAGAAGGTAACTATAAGTGTCAGAAGGTAACTATAAGTGTCAGAAGGTAACTATAAGTGTCAGAAGGTAACTATAAGTGTCAGAAGGTAACTATAAGTGTCAGAAGGTAACTATAAGTGTCAGAAGGGAACTATAAGTGTCAGAAGGTAACTATAAGTGTCAGAAGGTAACTATAAGTGTCAGAAGGTAACTATAAGTGTCAGAAGGTAACTATAAGTGTCAGAAGGTAACTATAAGTGTCAGAAGGTAACTGTAAGTGTCAGAAGGTAACTATAACTGTCAGAAGGTAACTGTAAGTGTCAGAAGGTAACTGTAAGTGTCAGAAGGTAACTATAAGTGTCAGAAGGTAACTGTAAGTGTCAGAAGGTAACTGTAAGTGTCAGAAGGTAACTGTAAGTGTCAGAAGGTAACTATAAGTGTCAGAAGGTAACTATAAGTGTCAGAAGGTAACTGTAAGTGTCAGAAGGTAACTATAAGTGTCAGAAGGTAACTATAAGTGTCAGAAGGTAACTGTAAGTGTCAGAAGGTAACTATAAGTGTCAGAAGGTAACTATAAGTGTCAGAAGGTAACTATAAGTGTCAGAAGGTAACTGTAAGTGTCAGAAGGTAACTATAACTGTCAGAAGGTAACTGTAAGTGTCAGAAGGTAACTGTAAGTGTCAGAAGGTAACTATAAGTGTCAGAAGGTAACTGTAAGTGTCAGAAGGTAACTGTAAGTGTCAGAAGGTAACTGTAAGTGTCAGAAGGGAACTATAAGTGTCAGAAGGTAACTGTAAGTGTCAGAAGGTAACTGTAAGTGTCAGAAGGGAACT
>NC_091314.1:792519-820019 GCF_038502225.1 Cherax quadricarinatus | reverse complement strand
GGTAACCATGGAGACGACGGAGAGGTAACCATGGAGACGACGGAGAGGTAACCATGGTGACGACGGAGAGGTAACCATGGAGACGACGGAGAGGTAACCATGGAGACGACGGAGAGGTAACCATAGAGACGACGGAGAGGTAACCATGGAGACGACGGAGAGGTAACCATGGAGACGACGGAGAGGTAACCATGGAGACGACGGAGAGGTAACCATGGAGACGACGGAGAGGTAACCATGGAGACGACGGAGAGGTAACCATGGAGACGACGGAGAGGTAACCATGGTGACGACGGAGAGGTAACCATGGAGACGACGGAGAGGTAACCATGGAGACGACGGAGAGGTAACCATGGAGACGACGGAGAGGTAACCATGGAGACGACGGAGAGGTAACCATGGAGACGACGGAGAGGTAACCATGGAGACGACGGAGAGGTAACCATGGAGACGACGGAGAGGTAACCATGGAGACGACGGAGAGGTAACCATGGTGACGACGGAGAGGTAACCATGGAGACGACGGAGAGGTAACCATGGAGACGACGGAGAGGTAACCATGGAGACGACGGAGAGGTAACCATGGTGACGACGGAGAGGTAACCATGGAGACGACGGAGAGGTAACCATGGAGACGACGGAGAGGTAACCATGGAGACGACGGAGAGGTAACCATGGAGACGACGGAGAGGTAACCATGGAGACGACGGAGAGGTAACCATGGAGACGACGGAGAGGTAACCATGGTGACGACGGAGAGGTAACCATGGAGACGACGGAGAGGTAACCATGGAGACGACGGAGAGGTAACCATGGAGACGACGGAGAGGTAACCATGGTGACGACGGAGAGGTAACCATGGAGACGACGGAGAGGTAACCATGGAGACGACGGAGAGGTAACCATGGAGACGACGGAGAGGTAACCATGGTGACGACGGAGAGGTAACCATGGAGACGACGGAGAGGTAACCATGGAGACGACGGAGAGGTAACCATGGAGACGACGGAGAGGTAACCATGGTGACGACGGAGAGGTAACCATGGAGACGACGGAGAGGTAACCATGGAGACGACGGAGAGGTAACCATGGAGACGACGGAGAGGTAACCATGGTGACGACGGAGAGGTAACCATGGAGACGACGGAGAGGTAACCATGGAGACGACGGAGAGGTAACCATGGTGACGACGGAGAGGTAACCATGGTAACCAGACGACGGAGAGGTAACCATGGTAACCATGGAGACGACGGAGAGGTAACCATGGTAACCATGACGACGGAGAGGTAACCATGGTAAGCATGGAGACGACGGAGAGGTAACCATGGAGACGACGGAGAGGTAACCATGGAGACGACGGAGAGGTACATGGTGACGACGGAGAGGTAACCATGGAGACGACGGAGAGGTAACCATGGAGACGACGGAGAGGTAACCATGGTGACGACGGAGAGGTAACCATGGTGACGACGGAGAGGTAACCATGGTGACGACGGAGAGGTAACCATAGAGACGACGGAGAGGTAACCATGGAGACGACGGAGAGGTAACCATGGAGACGACGGAGAGGTAACCATGGTGACGACGGAGAGGTAACCATGGAGACGACGGAGAGGTAACCATGGAGACGACGGAGAGGTAACCATGGAGACGACGGAGAGGTAACCATGGTGACGACGGAGAGGTAACCATGGAGACGACGGAGAGGTAACCATGGAGACGACGGAGAGGTAACCATGGAGACGACGGAGAGGTAACCATGGAGACGACGGAGAGGTAACCATGGAGACGACGGAGAGGTAACCATGGTGACGACGGAGAGGTAACCATGGTGACGACGGAGAGGTAACCATGGAGACGACGGAGAGGTAACCATGGAGACGACGGAGAGGTAACCATGGAGACGACGGAGAGGTAACTATGGAGACGACGGAGAGGTAACCATGGAGACGACGGAGAGGTAACCATGGAGACGACGGAGAGGTAACCATGGAGACGACGGAGAGGTAACCATGGAGACGACGGAGAGGTAACCATGGAGACGACGGAGAGGTAACCATGGAGACGACGGAGATAGAGACGACGGAGAGGTAACCATGGAGACGACGGAGAGGTAACGACGGAGATAGAGACGACGGAGAGGTAACCATGGAGACGACGGAGAGGTAACCATAGAGACGACGGAGAGGTAACCATGGAGACGACGGAGAGGGAGACGACGGAGAGGTAACCATGGAGACGACGGAGAGGTAACCATGGAGACGACGGAGAGGTAACCATGGAGACGACGGAGAGGGAGACGACGGAGAGGTAACCATGGAGACGACGGAGAGGTAACCATGGAGACGACGGAGAGGTAACCATGGAGACGACGGAGAGGTAACCATGGAGACGACGGAGAGGTAACCATGGAGACGACGGAGAGGTAACCATGGAGACGACGGAGAGGTAACCATGGAGACGACGGAGAGGTAACCATGGAGACGACGGAGAGGTAACCATAGAGACGACGGAGAGGTAACCATGGAGACGACGGAGAGGTAACCATGGAGACGACGGAGAGGTAACCATGGAGACGACGGAGAGGTAACCATGGAGACGACGGAGAGGTAACCATGGAGACGACGGAGAGGTAACCATGGAGACGACGGAGAGGTAACCATGGAGACGACGGAGAGGTAACCATGGAGACGACGGAGAGGTAACTATGGAGACGACGGAGAGGTAACCATGGAGACGACGGAGAGGTAACCATGGAGACGACGGAGAGGTAACTATGGAGACGACGGAGAGGTAACCATGGAGACGACGGAGAGGTAACTATGGAGACGACGGAGAGGTAACCATGGAGACGACGGAGAGGTAACTATGGAGACGACGGAGAGGTAACCATGGAGACGACGGAGAGGTAACTATGGAGACGACGGAGAGGTAACTATGGAGACGACGGAGAGGTAACCATGGAGACGACGGAGAGGTAACCATGGAGACGACGGAGAGGTAACCATGGAGACGACGGAGAGGTAAGCATGGAGACGGCGAAGAGGTAACCATGGAGACGACGGAGAAGTAACCATGGAGACGACGGAGAGGTAAGCATGGAAACGACGGAGAGGTAACTATGGAGACGACGGAGAGGTAAGCATGGAGACGGCGAAGAGGTAACCATGGAGACGACGGAGAAGTAACCATGGAGACGACGGAGAGGTAAGCATGGAGACGGCGAAGAGGTAACCATGGAGACGACGGAGAAGTAACCATGGAGACGACCACTCTATCATAGTTTCTGGTATATAATATTACTGTATATATGATATTCTGTCTTATAATGCATAGTGAGAGGCAGGACACCAGAGGCAGCACACCAGAGGCAGGACACCAGAGGCAGCACACCAGAGGCAGGACACCAGAGGCAGCACACCAGAGGCAGCACACCAGAGGCAGCACACCAGAGGCAGGACACCAGAGGCAGGACACCAGAGGCAGCACACCAGAGGCAGGACACCAGAGGCAGGACACCAGAGGCAGCACACCAGAGGCAGCACACCAGAGGCAGCACACCAGAGGCAGCACACCAGAGGCAGCACACCAGAGGCAGCACACCAGAGGCAGCACACCAGAGGCAGCACACCAGAGGCAGCACACCAGAGGCAGCACACCAGAGGCAGCACACCAGAGGCAGCACACCAGAGGCAGGACACCAGAGGCAGGACACCAGAGGCAGGACACCAGAGGCAGCACACCAGAGGCAGCACACCAGAGGCAGGACACCAGAGGCAGGACACCAGAGGCAGCACACCAGAGGCAGGACACCAGAGGCAGCACACCAGAGGCAGCACACCAGAGGCAGCACACCAGAGGCAGCACACCAGAGGCAGGACACCAGAGGCAGGACACCAGAGGCATGACACCAGAGGCAGGACACCAGAGGCAGCACACCAGAGGCAGGACACCAGAGGCAGCACACCAGAGGCAGCACACCAGAGGCAGCACACCAGAGGCAGGACACCAGAGGCAGGACACCAGAGGCAGGACACCAGAGGCAGCACACCAGAGGCAGGACACCAGAGGCAGCACACCAGAGGCAGGACACCAGAGGCAGGACACCAGAGGCAGGACACCAGAGGCAGAACACCAGAGGCAAGACACCAGAGGCAGCACACCAGAGGCAGGACACCAGAGGCAGCACACCAGAGGCAGCACACCAGAGGCAGCACACCAGAGGCAGCACACCAGAGGCAGCACACCAGAGGCAGCACACCAGAGGCAGCACACCAGAGGCAGCACACCAGAGGCAGCACACCAGAGGCAGGACACCAGAGGCAGCACACCAGAGGCAGCACACCAGAGGCAGCACACCAGAGGCAGCACACCAGAGGCAGCACACCAGAGGCAGCACACCAGAGGCAGCACACCAGAGGCAGCATACCAGAGGCAGCACACCAGAGGCAGCACACCAGAGGCAGCACACCAGAGGCAGCATACCAGAGGCAGCACACCAGAGGCAGCACACCAGAGGCAAGAACACCAGAGGCAGGACACCAGAGGCAGGACACGAGAGAGAGGCAGGACAGGAGAAAGAAAGAAGCAGGACAGGAGAGAGAAAGAGAGAGAGAGGCAGGTGACACAGCCAGAGGCAGACAAGACAACATTAAGTATATGACACACTGATACAAGTGACTTTACAAACTACACCAACCAAATGAAGAAGAGAATATTGAAAACAGAATCAGTTAATAACCAAAACAACACAGTATACTTCCTGAAGGATGTCACATAGTATACTTCCTGAAGGATGTCACATAGTATACTTCCTGAAGGATGTCACATAGTATACTTCCTGAAGGATGTCACATAGTATACTTCCTGAAGGATGTCACATAGTATACTTCCTGAAGGATGTCACATAGTATACTTCCTGAAGGATGTCACACAGTATACTTCCTGAAGGATGTCACACAGTATACTTCCTGAAGGATGTCACACAGTATACTTCCTGAAGGATGTCACACAGTATACTTCCCAAAGGATGTCACACAGTATACTTCCTGAAGGATGTCACACAGTATACTTCCTGAAGGATGTCACACAGTATACTTCCTGAAGGATGTCACACAGTATACTTCCTGAAGGATGTCACACAGTATACTTCCTGAAGGATGTCACACAGTATACTTCCTGAAGGATGTCACACAGTATACTTCCTGAAGGATGTCACACAGTATACTTCCCAAAGGATGTCACACAGTATACTTCCTGAAGGATGTCACACAGTATACTTCCTGAAGGATGTCACACAGTATACTTCCTGAAGGATGTCACACAGTATACTTCCTGAAGGATGTCACACAGTATACTTCCTGAAGGATGTCACACAGTATACTTCCTGAAGGATGTCACACAGTATACTTCCTGAAGGATGTCACACAGTATACTTCCCAAAGGATGTCACACAGTATACTTCCTGAAGGATGTCACACAGTATACTTCCTGAAGGATGTCACACAGTATACTTCCTGAAGGATGTCACACAGTATACTTCCTGAAGGATGTCACACAGTATACTTCCTGAAGGATGTCACATAGTATACTTCCTGAAGGATGTCACACAGTATACTTCCTGAAGGATGTCACACAGTATACTTCCTGAAGGATGTCACACAGTATACTTCCTGAAGGATGTCACACAGTATACTTCCTGAAGGATGTCACACAGTATACTTCCTGAAGGATGTCACACAGTATACTTCCTGAAGGATGTCACACAGTATACTTCCTGAAGGATGTCACACAGTATACTTCCTGAAGGATGTCACACAGTATACTTCCTGAAGGATGTCACACAGTATACTTCCTGAAGGATGTCACACAGTATACTTCCTGAAGGATATCACATAGTATACTTCCTGAAGGATGTCACACAGTATACTTCCTGAAGGATGTCACATAGTATACCTCCCAAAGGATATCACATAGTATACTTCCTGAAGGATGTCACACAGTATACTTCCTGAAGGATGTCACACAGTATACTTCCTGAAGGATATCACATAGTATACTTCCTGAAGGATGTCACACAGTATACTTCCTGAAGGATGTCACACAGTATACTTCCTGAAGGATGTCACACAGTATACTTCCTGAAGGATGTCACACAGTATACTTCCTGAAGGATGTCACACAGTATACTTCCTGAAGGATGTCACACAGTATACTTCCTGAAGGATATCACATAGTATACTTCCTGAAGGATGTCACACAGTATACTTCCTGAAGGATGTCACATAGTATACCTCCCAAAGGATATCACATAGTATACTTCCTGAAGGATGTCACACAGTATACTTCCTGAAGGATGTCACATAGTATACCTCCCAAAGGATATCACATAGTATACTTCCTGAAGGATGTCACACAGTATACTTCCTGAAGGATGTCACACAGTATACTTCCTGAAGGATATCACATAGTATACTTCCTGAAGGATGTCACACAGTATACTTCCTGAAGGATGTCACATAGTATACCTCCCAAAGGATATCACATAGTATACTTCCTGAAGGATATCACATAAAGAGAGAAGGGACGGGCAATAAATAACACTACTCACTACATACAGGTGGAGTCTGGAGCAGATAACCAGTGTATAGAAAAAAGACTTGAGAGTGTACAGCGGGAGACAGAAAGATCCAAGAGAATAACAGTGCTCACTAACAGTCCCGGATCAAATAAAAGTCAAGACAAAACTAGGACGAGAAAATCAGAAAAGAATCCAAGAAGAAGAAGAAGAAGAAACAGAATAAAACACCCACAAAAAATGGCCAATGGCAATTATAATCATAACTAAATAGACTGAGAAATCTCAACCTGACACAGATGATCAGTAACACGGAGAATAAAAGTGACAAAAGCAGTAATGACTGTGTAACGCAGTATATATAAGACATTTTAAAACCCAGAGGTGGAGATAAGCCAGCGAGACTGACTCTGATGTTCCACCTCAACACAGAAGATACACGACACTGAACCTGGACCTCAGCAACCAGTGACCACAGAGTGATATATCTTACGTTCCTGGAGGAGGCCAGACTGGAGAGTAGTGGAGGTAGAGAAGAACACTGAGCACGATACCAGATCAACCAGGCTACCAGACCAACCAGGCTACCAGACCAACAAGGCTACCAGATCAATCTGGCTACCAGACCAACCAGGATACCAGACCAACCAGGCTACCAGACCAACCAGGATACCAGACCAACCAGGATACCAGACCAACCTGGCTACCAGACCAACCAGGATACCAGATCAATCAGGCTACCAGACCAACCAGGATACCAGACCAACCAGGATACCAGACCAACCAGGCTACCAGATCAATCAGGCTACCAGACCAACCAGGATACCAGACCAACCAGGATACCAGACCAACCAGGCTACCAGACCAACCAGGCTACCAGACCAACCAGGATACCAGACCAACCAGGATACCAGACCAACCAGGCTACCAGATCAATCAGGCTACCAGACCAACCAGGATACCAGACCAACCAGGATACCAGACCAACCAGGCTACCAGATCAATCAGGCTACCAGACCAACCAGGATACCAGACCAACCAGGATACCAGACCAACCAGGCTACCAGACCACCCAGGATACCAGACCAACCAGGATACCAGACCAACCTGGCTACCAGACCAACCAGGCTACCAGACCAACCAGGATACCAGACCAACCAGGCTACCAGAAAAACCAGGATACCAGACCAACCAGGCTACCGCATGAACCAGGCTACCAGACCAACCAGGCTACCAGACCACCCGGCTACCAGACCAACCAGGATACCAGACTAACCAGGATACCAGACCAACCAGGATACCAGACTAACCAGGCTACCATAAAAACCAGGATACCAGACCAACCAGGCTACCAGACCAACCAGGCTACCAGACCAACCAGGCCACCAGACCAACCAGGCTACCAGACCAACCAGGCTACCAAACCAACCAGGCAACCAGACCAACCAGGCAACCACACCAACCAGGCTACTAGACCAACCAGGCTACCAGACCAACTAGGCTACCAGACCAACCAGGCAACCAGACCAGGTACTTGTACATGGAAGAATGGCTTCCTGGATAGCATGCAGTGAGAGACAGAAATAAAAGGTATCTCAGTTAATGAGACGACGATGAGAGAGAGAGAGAGAGAGAGAGAGAGAGAGAGAGAGAGAGAGAGAGAGAGAGAGAGAGAGAGAGAGAGAGAGAGAGAGAGAGAGAGAGAGAGGGTGGATGCGAGAAAAAAAAGCGAGAGAGAAAGAGAAGGCTGGGTGTGAGAAAGAGAGTAAGAATCAAGGAGATAGAGAGAAGGCTGGGTGTGAGAAAGAGAGTAAGAATCAAGGAGATAGAGAGAGAGAGAGATAAGGCTGGATGACACAGCGGGTCACCTGCTCCCTTCATATAATTTGCATACCTGTTCTGGTCTTCTAGCCCTCTCCCCCTTCCCCTCCTGCTTCGTCAGTCTCCTGATATGGTCCGCAGGAGGAGGAGGAGCTATGGTCCGCTGGATGAGGAGCTATGGTCCGCAGGAGGAGGAGGAGCTATGGTCCGCTGGATGAGGAGCTATGGTCCGCTGGATGAGGAGCTATGGTCCGCTGGATGAGGAGCTATGGTCCGCTGGATGAGGAGCTATGGTCCACAAAAGGAGGAGGAAGAAGACGATGATGAAGTTGGAAGAGGTGAATCAAGACTGTTGTTCAACCAAGAAGATAATCACGTAACTAAAGTAGCTTTTTCCTCCTTAACTCCTTCCCCTTCTTAACTCTCTCAGCATCTTATCTTCCTTCCCCTTCTTAACTCTCTCAGCATCTTATCTTCCTCCCCCTTCTTAACTCTCTCAGCATCTTATCTTCCTTCCCCTTCTTAACTCTCTCAGCATCTTATCTTCCTTCCCCTTCTTAACTCTCTCAGCATCTTATCTTCCTTCCCCTTCTTAACTCTCTCAGCATCTTATCTTCCTTCCCCTTCTTAACTCTCTCAGCATCTTATCTTCCTCCCCCTTCTTAACTCTCTCAGCATCTTATCTTCCTTCCCCTTCTTAACTCTCTCAGCATCTTATCTTCCTCCCCCTTCTTAACTCTCTCAGCATCTTATCTTCCTTCCCCTTCTTAACTCTCTCAGCATCTTATCTTCCTCCCCCTTCTTAACTCTCTCAGCATCTTATCTTCCTTCCCCTTCTTAACTCTCTCAGCATCTTATCTTCCTTCCCCTTCTTAACTCTCTCAGCATCTTATCTTCCTTCCCCTTCTTAACTCTCTCAGCATCTTATCTTCCTTCCCCTTCTTAACTCTCTCAGCATCTTATCTTCCTTCCCCTTCTTAACTCTCTCAGCATCTTATCTTCCTTCCCCTTCTTAACTCTCTCAGCATCTTATCTTCCTTCCCCTTCTTAACTCTCTCAGCATCTTATCTTCCTTCCCCTTCTTAACTCTCTCAGCATCTTATCTTCCTCCCCCTTCTTAACTCTCTCAGCATCTTATCTTCCTTCCCCATCTTAACTCTCTCAGCATCTTATCTTCCTCCCCCTTCTTAACTCTCTCAGCATCTTATCTTCCTTCCCCTTCTTAACTCTCTCAGCATCTTATCTTCCTTCCCCATCTTAACTCTCTCAGCATCTTATCTTCCTCCCCCTTCTTAACTCTCTCAGCATCTTATCTTCCTTCCCCATCTTAACTCTCTCAGCATCTTATCTTCCTTCCCCTTCTTAACTCTCTCAGCATCTTATCTTCCTTCCCCTTCTTAACTCTCTCAGCATCTTATCTTCCTTCCCCTTCTTAACTCTCTCAGCATCTTATCTTCCTTCCCCTTCTTAACTCTCTCAGCATCTTATCTTCCTTCCCCTTCTTAACTCTCTCAGCATCTTATCTTCCTCCCCCTTCTTAACTCTCTCAGCATCTTATCTTCCTTCCCCATCTTAACTCTCTCAGCATCTTATCTTCCTCCCCCTTCTTAACTCTCTCAGCATCTTATCTTCCTCCCCCTTCTTAACTCTCTCAGCATCTTATCTTCCTCCCCCTTCTTAACTCTCTCAGCATCTTATCTTCCTCCCCCTTCTTAACTCTCTCAGCATCTTATCTTCCTTCCCCATCTTAACTCTCTCAGCATCTTATCTTCCTCCCCCTTCTTAACTCTCTCAGCATCTTATCTTCCTCCCCCTTCTTAACTCTCTCAGCATCTTATCTTCCTCCCCCTTCTTAACTCTCTCAGTATCTTATCTTCCTTCCCCTTCTTAACTCTCTCAGCATCTTATCTTCCTTCCCCATCTTAACTCTCTCAGCATCTTATCTTCCTTCCCCTTCTTAACTCTCTCAGCATCTTATCTTCCTTCCCCATCTTAACTCTCTCAGCATCTTATCTTCCTTCCCCATCTTAACTCTCTCAGCATCTTATCTTCCTTCCCCTTCTTAACTCTCTCAGCATCTTATCTTCCTTCCCCATCTTAACTCTCTCAGCATCTTATCTTCCTTCCCCATCTTAACTCTCTCAGCATCTTATCTTCCTCCCCCTTCTTAACTCTCTCAGTATCTTATCTTCCTCCCCCATCTTAACTCTCTCAGCATCTTATCTTCCTCCCCCTTCTTAACTCTCTCAGCATCTTATCTTCCTCCCCCTTCTTAACTCTCTCAGCATCTTATCTTCCTCCCCCATCTTAACTCTCTCAGCATCTTATCTTCCTCCTTCTTAACTCTCTCAGCATCTTATCTTCCTCCTTCTTAACTCTCTCAGCATCTTATCTTCCTCCTTCTTAACTCTCTCAGCATCTTATCTTCCTCCTTCTTAACTCTCTCAACATCTTATCTTCCTCCTTCTTAACTCTCTCAGCATCTTATCTTCCTCCTTCTTAACTCTCTCAACATCTTATGTTCCTCCTTCTTAACTCTCTCAGCATCTTATCTTCCTCCTTCTTAACTCTCTCAGCATCTTATCTTCCTCCTTCTTAACTCTCTCAACATCTTATCTTCCTCCTTCTTAACTCTCTCAGCATCTTATCTTCCTCCTTCTTAACTCTCTCAACATCTTATGTTCCTCCTTCTTAACTCTCTCAACATCTTATCTTCCTCCTTCTTAACTCTCTCAACATCTTATCTTCCTCCTTCTTAACTCTCTCAGCATCTCATCTTCCTCCTTCTTAACTCTCTCAACATCTTATGTTCCTCCTTCTTAACTCTCTCAGCATCTTATCTTCCCCCTTCTTAACTCTCTCAACATCTTATGTTCCTCCTTCTTAACTCTCTCAGCATCTTATCTTCCTCCTTCTTAACTCTCTCAGCATCTTATCTTCCCCCTTCTTAACTCTCTCAACATCTTATGTTCCTCCTTCTTAACTCTCTCAGCATCTTATCTTCCTCCTTCTTAACTCTCTCAACATCTTATCTTCCCCCTTCTTAACTCTCTCAACATCTTATGTTCTTCCTTCTTAACTCTCTCAGCATCTTATCTTCTTCCTTCTTAACTCTCTCAACATCTTATCTTCCCCCTTCTTAACTCTCTCAACATCTTATGTTCCTCCTTCTTAACTCTCTCAACATCTTATGTTCTTCCTTCTTAACTCTCTCAGCATCTTATCTTCCTCCTTCTTAACTCTCTCAACATCTTATGTTCCTCCTTCTTAACTCTCTCAGCATCTTATCTTCTTCCTTCTTAACTCTCTCAACATCTTATCCTCCTCCTTCTTAACTCTCTCAGAATCTTATCTTCCTCCTTCTTAACTCTCTCAGCATCTTATCTTCCTCCTTCTTAACTCTCTCAGCATCTTATCTTCCTCCTTCTTAACTCTCTCAGCATCTTATCTTCCCCCTTCTTAACTCTCTCAGCATCTTATCTTCCCCCTTCTTAACTCTCTCAACATCTTATGTTCTTCCTTCTTAACTCTCTCAGCATCTTATCTTCCTCCTTCTTAACTCTCTCAGCATCTTATCTTCCCCCTTCTTAACTCTCTCAGCATCTTATCTTCCCCCTTCTTAACTCTCTCAACATCTTATGTTCTTCCTTCTTAACTCTCTCAGCATCTTATCTTCCCCCTTCTTAACTCTCTCAGCATCTTATCTTCCCCCTTCTTAACTCTCTCAACATCTTATGTTCTTCCTTCTTAACTCTCTCAGCATCTTATCTTCCTCCTTCTTAACTCTCTCAACATCTTATGTTCTTCCTTCTTAACTCTCTCAGCATCTTATCTTCCCCCTTCTTAACTCTCTCAGCATCTTATCTTCCCCCTTCTTAACTCTCTCAACATCTTATGTTCTTCCTTCTTAACTCTCTCAGCATCTTATCTTCCTCCTTCTTAACTCTCTCAACATCTTATCTTCCTCCTTCTTAACTCTCTCAGCATCTTATCTTCCTCCTTCTTAACTCTCTCAGCATCTTATCTTCCTCCTTCTTAACTCTCTCAGCATCTTATCTTCCTCCTTCTTAACTCTCTCAACATCTTATGTTCTTCCTTCTTAACTCTCTCAGCATCTTATCTTCCCCCTTCTTAACTCTCTCAGCATCTTATCTTCCTCCTTCTTAACTCTCTCAGCATCTTATCTTCCCCCTTCTTAACTCTCTCAACATCTTATGTTCTTCCTTCTTAACTCTCTCAGCATCTTATCTTCCTCCTTCTTAACTCTCTCAGCATCTTATCTTCCTCCTTCTTAACTCTCTCAGCATCTTATCTTCCTCCTTCTTAACTCTCTCAGCATCTTATCTTCCTCCTTCTTAACTCTCTCAGCATCTTATGTTCTTCCTTCTTAACTCTCTCAGCATCTTATCTTCCCCCTTCTTAACTCTCTCAGCATCTTATCTTCCCCCTTCTTAACTCTCTCAACATCTTATGTTCTTCCTTCTTAACTCTCTCAGCATCTTATCTTCCCCCTTCTTAACTCTCTCAGCATCTTATCTTCCCCCTTCTTAACTCTCTCAACATCTTATGTTCTTCCTTCTTAACTCTCTCAGCATCTTATCTTCCTCCTTCTTAACTCTCTCAGCATCTTATCTTCCTCCTTCTTAACTCTCTCAGCATCTTATCTTCCTCCTTCTTAACTCTCTCAGCATCTTATCTTCCTCCTTCTTAACTCTCTCAGCATCTTATCTTCCTCCTTCTTAACTCTCTCAGCATCTTATCTTCCTCCTTCTTAACTCTCTCAACATCTTATGTTCTTCCTTCTTAACTCTCTCAGCATCTTATCTTCCCCCTTCTTAACTCTCTCAGCATCTTATCTTCCCCCTTCTTAACTCTCTCAACATCTTATGTTCTTCCTTCTTAACTCTCTCAGCATCTTATCTTCCTCCTTCTTAACTCTCTCAGCATCTTATCTTCCCCCTTCTTAACTCTCTCAGCATCTTATCTTCCTCCTTCTTAACTCTCTCAACATCTTATGTTCTTCCTTCTTAACTCTCTCAGCATCTTATCTTCCCCCTTCTTAACTCTCTCAGCATCTTATCTTCCCCCTTCTTAACTCTCTCAACATCTTATGTTCTTCCTTCTTAACTCTCTCAGCATCTTATCTTCCCCCTTCTTAACTCTCTCAGCATCTTATCTTCCCCCTTCTTAACTCTCTCAACATCTTATGTTCTTCCTTCTTAACTCTCTCAGCATCTTATCTTCCTCCTTCTTAACTCTCTCAGCATCTTATCTTCCCCCTTCTTAACTCTCTCAGCATCTTATCTTCCTCCTTCTTAACTCTCTCAGCATCTTATCTTCCTCCTTCTTAACTCTCTCAGCATCTTATCTTCCTCCTTCTTAACTCTCTCAGCATCTTATCTTCCTCCTTCTTAACTCTCTCAGCATCTTATCTTCCTCCTTCTTAACTCTCTCAGCATCTTATCTTCCTCCTTCTTGCTTTTCTCAACACTTCGTACAATAACCTTCAGTTGACTGTCTCCTCTAAGTTTTTATTCCCCCGAATTCGTTTACATTTCCTGTATACCTCGAGAACGCCTCATCAGATCAACTTCAAATTTTCCAGACTGGTGTGCTGTAACTAGAGCAAGATTCCTGTAAGTCTTAGCAGTTGTGGGTGTCACGTGATCAATGTTATACAGCTGCTGGAATGGCTGCAACAGTTGGTGAAGACTAAGGTAGTGAAAACTTACGAAAGCGCTTCGAAATTCCCTATTTTATCGCACTGGTTATTTTTCATATTGTAATATTACATGTTTACTGTGAGGTTATTGCACAGACATACACGGTTTCAGGGGCGGGAAATCCTACGTCAGAAACCTACTGGAGTTCTATGATATGGTGACAGCAGTAAGACAAGAGAGAAGGGTGGGTACATTGCGTTTTCTAGGACTATAAGAAGGCTTTTGACACAGATCCATACAAGAGATTAGTGCATAAGCTGGAAGGCCAGGCAGGTATAACAGGGAAGGCACTACAATGGATCAAGGAATACCTGTCGGGAAGACATCAGCGAGTCATGGTACGTGACGAGGTGTCAGAGTGGGCGCCTGTGACGAGCAGGGTTTCACAGGGGTCAGCCCTAGAACCGATGCTGTTTCTGGTATTTGTGAACGGTATGATGGAAGGAATAGACTCAGAAGTGTCCCTGTTTGCAAATGATGTGAAGTTGATGAGAAGAATTCAACTGGACGAAGACCAGGCGGAACTACAAAGGAATCTGGACAGGCTGCAGGCCTGGTCCGGAAACTGGCTCCTGGAGTTCAACTCCACCAAGTGCAAAGCCATGAAGACTGGGGAATGGCAAAGAAGACCACAGACGGAGTACAGTCTAGGGGGCCAGAGACTAAAAAACCTCACTCAAGAAAAATGATCTTGGGGTGAGTATAACACCAGACATCAACCAAATAACTGCTGCAGTATATGGGCGCCTAGCAAGCCTAAGAATAGCATTCCAATATCTCAATAAGGAATCGTTCAGGACCCTGTACACCGTATACGTTAGACCTATATTGGAGTATGCAACACCAGTTTCGAACCCACACCTTGCCAAGCATGTGAGGAAATCAGAGAAAGTGGAAAGGTCTGCAACAAGACTAGCGAGACATACTGGCGGGTACCACCCACGCTACCATACTCTGAAAACTTCCCCTCATTTTTCCTGTTGCTGCTCTTGCAACACTGCACAGCTCCTGATGATGCACTGAGAAGTGTGAAAGCACCTGACCCTAAGATTTCAATCCTCCGTGCCTTGTCTTGCATTGTTAAGGTCATCTGTCTGCGATTGTTTTGTATATATATATATATATATATATATATATATATATATATATATATATATATATATATATACATATATATATATATATATATATATATATATATATATATATATACATATATATATATATATATATATATATATATATATATATATATATATATATATATATATATATATATATATATATATTGTTTTGTATATATATATATATATATATATATATATATATATATATATATATATATATATATATATATATATATATATATATATATATATATATATGTCGTGCCGAATAGGCAGAATTTGCTATTTTGGCTTAAATAGCAACGCTCATCTTGCCATATAGGACAAGTGAAAATTTGTGTATGCAATAATTTCGCCAAAATCATCCTGAACCTAACGAAAATAATATATTTCACTGTGTTTGTCTAGTATTAAATTATTGTAAACAAATCTAAAATATATTTAGTTGGGTTAGGCTAAAATAAATTGCTCTTGTTATAATAAGGTTAGGTGAGTTTTCTAAGATTCTTTTGGTGCAAAATTAAAAATCTTTACATTAACATTAATGAAAAAAATATATCTTTAAATGTATAAGAGAAAATTTCAGAGAGGATTAATTTTAAATGAGTTCTTGCTAATTGACCAGTTTTACATATTCACACACGACACACACACACACACACACACACACACACATATATATATATATATATATATATATATATATATATATGTAGTGCCATCAATGAATGGGATACTGTTGCTGCTCCAGCACCAAACCCTAGTGCAGCACTGACTAACAAACCGTCAAGCTGGGATGGCCCCATCGCTGACAAGGTGCTTGCCAACATGCTCAGGGCTGTCAGGCGACAGGGAGGAGCTGCTGACCACAGGGAGGAGTACAAGATCAGCAAGTACAGGGACATTGTCAACAGTATCAATTTGTCCCAGTGGGATCAGAGACCTTGCGATCATGGGAAAAACATGCCACATGCTTCCTTAAAGAACTGGATTCCAGACTCATCGACACCACCAGGGATCCAAGGGCAGCCACTTTCATGTTCCAGTGCCTCAGCGTGGCCATCCAGAATGGAAATGAATGCTGCATACTGGGCTCGCGTCCGGCTTCGGAGGAGCTGGAGGAGATTCATAACCTTTGATATATTGTTCCAGTGTACTCATATATGTGTTTTCTATCAATGTATTCTGTCTATTAATAAAGTACATAGATAATATAAATTACAGGGGGTGGTAGGAGAAGAAAATATTCAAACAGCTCCGGGGAGAACCTTGAGTTTTCCCTGAGATACGTTTATTGTCTTCTCTGAAGATGAGAGTTCCCAGTAAAGTTCTAGAGGTGGTATATATCTGCGTGTATCAGTAACTACTCCTGGAGACAACTGGTGCCAGGGTGTTGAGTCAGTGCCTGAGGCTGGAGAAAGTATCAGTAACTACTCCTAGAGACCTGCCAGGGTGGAGTCAGTGCCTGAGGCTGGTCAGTAACTACTCCAGACAACTGGTGTTGAGTCAGTGCCTGAGGCAGGAGAGTGTATCAGTAACTACTCCTGGAGACAACTGGTGCCAGGGTGTTGAGTCAGTGCCTGAGGCTGGAGAAAGTATCAGTAACTACTCCTGGAGACAACTGGTGCCAGGGTGTTGAGTCAGTGCCTGAGGCTGGAGAAAGTATCAGTAACTACTGGAGACAACTGGGGAAAGTATCAGTAACTACTCCTGGAGACAACTGGTGCCAGGGTGTTGAGTCAGTGCCTGAGGCTGGAGAAAGTATCAGTAACAACTCCTGGAGACAACTGGTGCCAGGGTGTTGAGTCAGTGCCTGAGGCTGGAGAAAGTATCAGTAACTACTCCTGGAGACAACTGGTGCCAGGGTGTTGAGTCAGTGCCTGAGGCTGGAGAAAGTATCAGTAACTACTCCTGGAGACAACTGGTGCCAGGGTGTTGAGTCAGTGCCTGAGGCTGGAGAAAGTATCAGTAACTACTCCTGGAGACAACTGGTGCCAGGGTGTTGAGTCAGTGCCTGAGGCTGGAGAAAGTATCAGTAACAACTCCTGGAGACAACTGGTGCCAGGGTGTTGAGTCAGTGCCTGAGGCTGGAGAAAGTAATTTACAACTTCTTACAAAGAGAAAGCAACACACTAATTGGAGTCCGTCAGTGTGACACTTATCTAGGTAAACATAGTTACTGCATCCACAAGTTGCTTGATCAACCTCCACGATCACATGGCAATCTCCACCAAGAGTGCAGAGGCTCGCTAACGAGGGAAGGACAGAGAGAGAGAGAGAGAGAGAGAGAGAGAGAGAGAGAGAGAGAGAGAGAGAGAGAGAGAGAGAGAGAGAGATGTACTCTGGTTGTTAGGTGATGAGTGTAGTGATGAGTGTAGTGATGAGTGTAGTGATGAGTGTAGTGATGAGTGTAGTGATGAGTGTAGTGATGAGTGTAGTGATGAGTGTAGTGATGAGTGTAGTGAAGAGTGTAGTGATGAGTGTAGTGAAGAGTGTAGTGATGAGTGTAGTGATGAGTGTAGTGATGAGTGTAGTGATGAGTGTAGTGATGAGTGTAGTGATGAGTGTAGTGAAGAGTGTAGTGATGAGTGTAGTGATGAGTGTAGTGATGAGTGTAGTGATGAGTGTAGTGATGAGTGTAGTGATGAGTGTAGTGATGAGTGTAGTGAAGAGTGTAGTAAAGAGTGTAGTGATGAGTGTAGTGAAGAGTGTAGTGAAGAGTGTAGTGATGAGTGTAGTGATGAGTGTAGTGATGAGTGTAGTGATGAGTGTAGTGATGAGTGTAGTGATGAGTGTAGTGATGAGTGTAGTGAAGAGTGTAGTGAAGAGTGTAGTGATGAGTGTAGTGATGAGTGTAGTGAAGAGTGTAGTGATGAGTGTAGTGATGAGTGTAGTGATGAGTGTAGTGATGAGTGTAGTGATGAGTGTAGTGAAGAGTGTAGTGATGAGTGTAGTGATGAGTGTAGTGATGAGTGTAGTGATGAGTGTAGTGATGAGTGTAGAGAAGAGTGTAGTGATGAGTGTAGTGATGAGTGTAGTGATGAGTGTAGTGATGAGTGTAGTGATGAGTGTAGTGATGAGTGTAGTGAAGAGTGTAGTGAAGAGTGTAGTGATGAGTGTAGTGATGAGTGTAGAGAAGTGAGTGTAGTGATGAAGTGTAGTGATGAGTGTAGTGATGAGTGTAGTGATGAGTGTAGTGATGAGTGTAGAGAAGAGTGTAGTGATGAGTGTAGTGATGAGTGTAGTGATGAGTGTAGTGATGAGTGTAGTGATGAGTGTAGAGAAGAGTGTAGTGATGAGTGTAGTGATGAGTGTAGTGATGAGTGTAGTGATGAGTGTAGTGATGAGTGTAGTGATGAGTGTAGTGATGAGTGTAGTGAAGAGTGTAGTGATGAGTGTAGTGATGAGTGTAGTGATGAGTGTTGTGAAGAGTGTAGTGAAGAGTGTAGTGATGAGTGTAGTGATGAGTGTAGAGAAGAGTGTAGTGATGAGTGTAGTGATGAGTGTAGTGATGAGTGTAGTGATGAGTGTAGTGAAGAGTGTAGTGAAGAGTGTAGTGATGAGTGTAGTGATGAGTGTAGAGAAGAGTGTAGTGATGAGTGTAGTGATGAGTGTAGTGATGAGTGTAGTGATGAGTGTAGTGATGAGTGTAGTGATGAGTGTAGTGAAGAGTGTAGTGATGAGTGTAGTGATGAGTGTAGTGATGAGTGTAGTGATGAGTGTAGTGATGAGTGTAGTGAAGAGTGTAGTGAAGAGTGTAGTGATGAGTGTAGTGATGAGTGTAGAGAAGAGTGTAGTGATGAGTGTAGTGATGAGTGTAGAGAAGAGTGTAGTGATGAGTGTAGTGATGAGTGTAGTGATGAGTGTAGTGATGAGTGTAGTGATGAGTGTAGTGATGAGTGTAGTGATGAGTGTAGTGATGAGTGTAGTGATGAGTGTAGTGATGAGTGTAGTGATGAGTGTAGTGATGAGTGTAGTGAAGAGTGTAGTGATGAGTGTAGTGATGAGTGTAGTGATGAGTGTAGTGATGAGTACTACAGTACTACAACTGTGAACAATTCTTGTTATATCTGAAACACCACTATAACTCTAACTCGCCCCGCCCCCAGCAGTGGGGGGGGCGGGGGGTGGGGGTGGGAGGGGTGGGGGGGGGAGGGGTGGGGGGGGGAGGGGTGGTGGGGGGAGGGGTGGTGGGGGGTAGGGGGGGTATAATTACCAACATCCAGACACAACATCGGTAATATTTTCATAATAACGTCTTCGTGATGGTTTTAAATACCACTTAAGCTTTAAAAGATAATTACTGTACCTAATGTAATTACTTTTAAATGTTACTCAAATTTTACAAGAAAATTGCTACATACTTAAATGTAATAACGGCTTATAACGCAAGGTAATCAGTAGCTGAGAGATGATCAATGTAATCTCACTATTTTCCAACTTAATTAACTTCAAACTCAACTCATCAATTTCTAACAACTTTAAGATTCACTTACATACATTAATAAAAAATTTTTTAGTAAATTATTAAACAAAACTACTAGAAGAGAGACATAAGGGACGCTTGACCACTGAGCTACGGGGCTTCTGACAGGAAACAACCGGAAACACTTGGAGTTCTGCGTCCATTTGTTTATTCTGTTACAGTCCATTATGACGACTTAAAGCGAGTTTATAGACGATACAACTTTATAGAAGTGAGGAAAGACTTACTGTGAAGGTTGCTGGTGCTGTGGGTGGCAGGTGGGTTACAGTGCTGTGGGTGGCAGGTGGGTTACAGACAGTGCTGTGGGTGATATGATTATTATTATTATTATTATTATTATTATTATTATAATCAAGGGAAAAGCGCTAAACCCATAGGATTAGACAGCGCATGTGGGGGGATGTGGAAGGTATTCAGGCTTAATTCGGGAAACTGGAGCACAGATTCAATTCCCTAGATCAAGAGCCCCTCGTCAGCATCAAGGAACATTCCTTGAGGTGAGTGGATGACAGGAGAGTTACAGACTGTGTGTGTGTGAGAGAGAGAGAGAGAGAGGGAGAGAGAGAGAGAGAGAGAGAGAGAGAGAGAATAATCTGAAGACAAATGACAGTTTTTTGACTACCACTCACAAGGTTACTCTGCTGGTGATCTGTTGTTAAACCTCTCACTAAATGGCGCCAGTCACTGGATGAATCCAAAGTCAGCTGTGTGGTAGCACTGGACATTGCTGGTGCTTTCGACCGGGTGTGGCAAGAGGGCCTCTTAGCAAAACTGCAAGCTCTGGGAATTGCAGGCTCTACGCTATGTCTCCTCAGTGATTACCTTCATGGTAGATCTCCAAGGGTAGTTCTCAATGGAACGGAATCAGCAAGACATCCTATTGGGGCAAGTATTCCACAAGGAAGCGTCCTGGAACCATTGTTATGGAATGTCTACCTCAATGACCTCTATCTCATTCCAGAATCCCATGCATATGCAGACGACTGTACACTGACATTCACTTATCCAAGAGAAGAAATGCCAGCTGCTCTAAGATACATCAATCACCAGCTAAGAGCTATATCAGCTTGTGGAAACAGATGGCAAGTAACATTTGCACCTGACAAAACACAAATGATGGTGGTCTCTAGGCACCATGATGGTAATGCCGGTGCAGTAGTAAGTATGAATGGGAGGGTGTTGGTACCTGGGGAAGAAGTTGATATCCTTGGGTTGAAATTTGACTCCAAACTTACCATAAAGAACCACGTTGTAAATCTTGCAAACAAGGCAGCCAGGAAGCTTACAGCACTTCGCCGTATCTTGCATCTGCTTGACAGTAGAGGTTGCAAGATTCTGTATGAGGCACAAATACGCTCACACCTTGAGTATACTCCACTTTCTTGGTGTGCCTGCCCCCCCCCCCTCATCTGCGACTGCTTGACAGAGTGGAGAACAGAGCAAGACGTCTCATCTCTCGCCTGGACCCATCCTGGATAGATCTATCATTTCAGTAGAGCCTTCAACATAGGAGGGATGTGGCTGACCTAACTGCTATGTACAAGGCCAATATTGTGAAAGTACCACACTTAGATCCACTTCGAGGACAACGAGAAGCAAGCTTCTATACCACAAGACGGGCAGAAAGCAGCAACTTCACTCTGGATGTACCCTTCTCCAGAACATCACTTTATCTGAGATCATTTATTCCCAGGATGACTCGAGTATGGAACACATTAGTACAGT
Organism: Cherax quadricarinatus; assembly: GCF_038502225.1. NCBI lineage: Eukaryota > Metazoa > Arthropoda > Malacostraca > Decapoda > Parastacidae > Cherax > Cherax quadricarinatus. The sequence continues at coordinate 798,560 of NC_091314.1, read as the reverse complement.
ATTATGATGTCAACGAGATAAATAAAGTCAGTTGACCAAATGAAAATGCTGGCCCATAGATGGCTCCAACTTCATCCTGTTCCCTACTTGTACGTTTCATAACAATAAAAATATTTGTACGTTTCATAACAATAAAAAATACTTGTATGTCTCATTACAATAAAAATGCTTTCAAATGAGCTGATGTAGGTAACAGCTCTTAGCTTATCAATAAAGTTAGGAATCCTTAACCTGTAAATAGCTTGTCAATAAAGCCAGGGATCCTAACCTGGCCTTGTCAAACCCTGTGTAAAGAGAGAGAGAGAGAGAGAGAGAGAGAGAGAGAGAGAGAGAGAGAGAGAGAGAGAGAGAGAGAGAGAGAGAGAGAGAGAGAGAGAGAGAGAGAGGGAGATGTACTCTGGTTGTTAGGTTGAAGTCATTAGGTTAATTACTTTAAAGTGGAAGCTTACCTGTGATGCAGGTAGAGCAGGAGGTAGCAGTTAAGAGCTTACTGGGCGAGCCATCAACCCCACCAGGAGGAGGAGGAGGAGGAGGAGGCTGATACAGTAATACAAGTAGTTGTATCAGGCTGATACAGTAATACAAGCAGCTGTATCAGGCTGATACAATAATACAAGTAGTTGTATCAGGCTGATACTATCAGGCTGATACAGTAATACAAGTAGTTGTATCAGGCTGATACAGTAATACAAGTAGCTGTATCAGGCTGATACAATAATACAAGTAGTTGTATCAGGCTGATACAGTAATACAAGTAGTTGTATCAGGCTGATACAGTAATACAAGTAGTTGTATCAGGCTGATACAGTAATACAAGTAGCTGTATCAGGCTGATACAATAATACAAGTAGTTGTATCAGGCTGATACAGTAATACAAGTAGTTGTATCAGGCTGATACAGTAATACAAGTAGCTGTATCAGGCTGATACAATAATACAAGTAGTTGTATCAGGCTGATACAGTAATACAAGTAGTTGTATCAGGCTGATACAATAATACAAGTAGTTGTATCAGGCTGATACAGTAATACAAGTAGTTGCATCAGGCTGATACAGTAATACAAGTAGTTGCATCAGGCTGATACAGTAATACAAGTAGTTGTATCAGGCTGATACAGTAATACAAGTAGCTATATCAGGCTGATACAGTAATACAATTAGTTTTACGAGGCTGGCACAGTAATACAATTAGTTGTATGAGGCTGGCACAGTAATACAATTAGTTGTATGAACTATAAGGTAGTTGTATCAGGCTGGTACAGTAATACAATTAGTTGTATGAGGCTGGCACAGTAATACAATTAGTTGTATAAGAGTGGTCCAGTAATACAGCTAGTTGTATGCACTATAACCAGGCTCCACGAAAGTGTTCATCTCTTATCTTAGATTTATGATCTATTTCAATGTGTGATTGAATATTTAACAATAAATGGACATAATTAAGGAGACAGAGTACACAACATTAAAGGGACATAATTAAGGAGACAGACAGAGTACACAACATTAAAGGGACATAATTAAGGAGACAGACAGAGTACACAACATTAAAGGGACATAATTAAGGAGACAGAGTACACAACATTAAAGGGACATAATTAAGGAGACAGACAGAGTACACAACAATAAAGGGACATAATTAAGGAGACAGACAGAGTACACAACAATAAAGGGACATAATTAAGGAGACAGAGTACACAACATTAAAGGGACATAATTAAGGAGACAGACAGAGTACACAACATTAAAGGGACATAATTAAGGAGACAGACAGGAACACAACAATGGGACATAATTAGAGCACAGAGTACAACAACAAAGGACATAATTAAGGAGCAGCAGGAGACACAAAATAAAGAGAATAATTAGAGACAGACAGAGCACACAACATTAAAGGGACATAATTGGAGACAGACAAGATAAAAAAAAAAAGGGACATAATTAGGGACAGAGTACCAAAATAAAGGGACATAATAAGAACAGCAAAAAGACATAATTGGGGACAGACAAAGTACTCAAAAATAAAGGGACATAAGGAGACAGAGTACAAAAAAAAGGGACATAATTATGGACAGACAGACACAACATTAAAGGGAACAATTAAGGAGACAGAGAAAAATAAAGGACATAATTAGAGACAGACATGAAAAAGGGACATAATTAAGGAGACAGACAGAGTACACAACAATAAAGGGACATAATTAAGGAGACAGACAGAGTACACAACAATAAAGGGACATAATTAAGGAGACAGACAGAGTACACAACAATAAAGGGACATAATTAAGGAAACAGAGTACACAACAATAAATATTAAATATTAAAGGGACATAATTAAGGGGACAGACAGAGTACACAACAAAAAAGGGACATAATTAAGGGGACAGACAGAGTACACAACAATAAAGGGACATAATTAAGGGGACAGACAGAGTACACAACAATAAAGGGACATAATTAAGGGGACAGACAGAGTACACAACAATAAAGGGACATAATTAAGGAGACAGACAGAGTACACAACAATAAAGGGACATAATTAAGGGGACAAGCAGAGTACAAAAAAGGGACATAATTAAGGGGACGAAGTACAACAAAAAGGGACATGGGGCTGGATTTGAGAACCTCAAATCTGATTCTTCCCTCCTACTCTCACCTCTTGGCTAAAAAGCCATGCACTTCTTCTCCATATTGTTTCTACTTGGAATTCCAGACTAGGGACTGACCACAAAACTTTAATGATGGACTGATTAACGTCTTCAAACTTCGTTCATCAACCTTCCTACTTGGATGAAGTTTTGTGGCGAAACTTTCAAAAAGAACCTAACTGTTGCATATGTGTCTTACCTAACAACCTGTCGGTATTTTATACCATTTTAATGTTCAATAAAGGGACATAATTAAGGGGACAGACAGAGTACACAACACCTGTGCCATAACACTCTCTTTATTACTAAATAAAAGTTGATATTATTACTAATGATGTGTTTTATTATTATAAGCAATGTGATAGTTATCAGGGTAGCACTGTACCGTGTGTCAGGTGATAGTTATCAGGGGTAGCACTGTACTGTGTGTCAGGTGATAGTTATCAGGGGTAGCACTGTACCGTGTGTCAGGTGATAGTTATCAGGGGTAGCACTGTACTGTGTGTCAGGTGATAGTTATCAGGGGTAGCACTGTACCGTGTGTCAGGTGATGTTATCGGGAGGCAGGCTGTACTGTAGTTCATGATAGGTTATGGGGGTAGCACTGTACCGTGTGTCGGGTGATGGTTATCAGGGTAGCACTGTACTTATGTCAGGTGTAGTTATCAGGGGTGTACTGTACTGTGTCAGGTGATAGTTATTCAGGGGTGCAGGGTACTGCTGTCAGGTGATAGTTATGTGCACTATGTGTGTCAGGTGATAGTTATCAGGGGCAGGGGGTGCATGTGTCAGGTGATAGTTATCCAGATAGTGTACCGTGTGTCAGGTGATGGTTATCAGGGGTAGCACTGTACCGTGTGTCAGGTGATATTCAGGGTTAGCACTGGGTACTGCGCGGTGATTATCAGGGGTAGCACTGTACCGTGTGTCAGGTGATAGTTATCAGGGGTAGCACTGTACCGTGTGTCAGGTGTTAGTTATTAGGGTAGCACTGTACCGTGTGTCAGGTGATAGTTATCAGGGTAGAACTGTACCGTGTCAGGTGATAGTTATCTGAGCCGCCGTGTGTAAGATAGTTATCAGGTAGCGCTGCTGTGTGTCCAGTGATGTTATCAGGGTAGCGTGCCGTGTGTCGGGTATATTATCAGGGGTAGCACTGTACCGTGTGTCAGGTGTTAGTTATTAGGGTAGCACTGTACCGTGTGTCAGGTGATAGTTATCAGGGTAGAACTGTACCGTGTGTCAGGTGATAGTTATCAGGGGTACCACTGTACCGTGTGTCAGGTGATAGTTATCAGGGATAGCACTGTACCGTGTGTCAGGTGATAGTTATCAGGGTAGCGCTGTACCGTGTGTCAGGTGATAGTTATCAGGGTAGCATTGTACCATGTGTCAGGTGATAGTTATCAGGGTAGCACTGTACCGTGTGTCAGGTGATAGTTATCAGGGTAGCACTGTACCATGTGTCAGGTGATAGTTATCAGGGGTAGCACTGTACCGTGTGTCAGGTGATAGTTATCAGGGTAGCACTGTACCGTGTGTCAGGTGATAGTTATCAGGGGTAGCACTGTACCATGTGTCAGGTGATAGTTATCAGGGGTGGCATTTTACTATGTGTCAGGTGATAGTTATCAGGGATAGCACTGTACCGTGTGTCAGGTGATAGTTATCAGGGTAGCACTGTACCGTGTCAGGTGATAGTTATCAGGGGTAGCACTGTACCGTGTGTCAGGTGATAGTTATCAGGGGTAGCACTGTACCATGTGTCAGGTGATAGTTATCAGGGGTAGCACTGTACCGTGTGTCAGGTGATAGTTATCAGGGGTAGCACTGTACCGTGTGTCAGGTGATAGTTATCAGGGGTAGCATTGTACCGTGTGTCAGGTGATAGTTATCAGGGTAGCACTGTACCATGTGTCAGGTGATAGTTATCAGGGGTAGCACTGTACCGTGTGTCAGGTGCTAGTTATCAGGGGTAGCACTGTACTGTGTGTCAGGTGATAGTTATCAGGGGTAGCATTGTACCGTGTGTCAGGTGATAGTTATCAGGGGTAGCACTGTACCGTGTGTCAGGTGATAGTTATTAGGGGTAGCACTGTACAGTGTGTCAGGAGATAGTTATCAGGGTAGCACTGTACCATGTGTCAGGTGATAGTTATCAGGGATAGCACTGTACCGTGTGTCAGGTGATAGTTATCAGGGGTAGCACTGTACCGTGTGTCAGGTGATTAGGTAGCACTGTGCACTGTGCCATGTGTCAGGTGATAGTTATCAGGGGTAGCACTGTGCCAGTCCAGGTGATGTTATCAGGTGACTCCATGGTTATCAGGGGTGATAGTTATCGGGGTAGCACTGCCAGTGTCAGGTGATAGTTATCGGGGGATTAGCTGTACCTGTGTCAGGTATGTACAGGGGTCATGTAAAGTCAGGTGATAGTTATCAGGGTAGCACTGTACCGTGTCAGGTGATAGTTATCAGGGGCAGCACTGTACCATGTGTCAGGTGATAGTTATCAGGGTAGCACTGTACCGTGTGTCAGGTGATAGTTATCAGGGAAAGCATTGTACCGTGTGTCAGGTGATAGTTATCAGAGGTAGCATTGTACCGTATGTCAGGTGATAGTTATCAGGGTAGCACTGTACCATGTGTCAGGTGATAGTTGTCAATGATAGCACTGTACCGTGTGTCATGTGATAGTTATCAGAGTAGCACTGTACCGTGTGTCAGGTGATAGTTATCAGGGGTGGCACTGTACTATGTGTCAGGTGATAGTTATCAGGGGTAGCACTGTGCCATGTGTCAGGTGATGGTTATCAGGGTAGCACTGTACCGTGTGTCAGGTGATAGTTATAAGGGGTAGCACTGTACTGTGTGTCAGGTGATAGCGTTATGTGGCATTGGGGTACATGTCAGGTGATTAGTATCAGGGGTAGCACTGTGCTGCGTGTCAGGTGATGTTATCAGGGTAGATGCACGTGTGTCCAGGTGATAGTTATCAGGGGTAGCACTGGTTACCTTTAGTCAGGTGATAGTTATCAGGGGTGGCATTGTACATGTCACAGGTGATAGTTATCAGGGGTAGCACTGTGCCATGTCAGGTGATGGTATCAGGTAGACTGTATGTCAGGTGATAGTTATCAGGGGTAGCACTGTACTGTGTGTCAGGTGATAGTTATCAGGGGTAGCACTGTACCGTGTGTCAGGTGATAGTTATCAGGGGTAGCACTGTACCGTGTGTCAGGTGATAGTTATCAGGGGTAGCTCTGTACCGTGTGTCAGGTGATAGTTATCAGGTACTGCACATGTCAGGTGATAGTTATCAGGGGTGGCATTGTACTATGTGTCAGGTGACAGTTATAGGGGTCGCATGTTGCCATGTCAGGGGTGATGTATGTG
>NC_091314.1:705019-782519 GCF_038502225.1 Cherax quadricarinatus | reverse complement strand
CTGAAATTATTTCTCTTAAAATAACTTTCTCCCTCTATGTAGAGCTTTATCAAGACAAATTCATGACTTTATAAAGCTCAACACAGAGCGAAACATCGTCTCAACAAAAGCTTCAACTACAACGTTTTTCTTCGCTTAATTTAGAGTGAACAATAGTTGCCTACAAGTCCTCGTTTGTAACAATCCAAAGATGCATTAGGTCTCCAGAGATGATAAAAGGGAACAAGAGCTAGACTCTGCCTGGGGTTGCACCACTCTGGTATGCTTTCTCTTACAATGGCAGTTGGGTGGCAGTTACTGTCCTCTACAACTTTCCAAAGTTAATCTGGTGAGTGTGTGGGAGAGTGGTTTATTAAGGTGGGATACCTCGACAGGTAAGACTCTGGCCTCTCACGTGACTCAGTATATATATATATATATATATATATATATATATATATATATATATATATATATATATATATATATATATATATATATATATATATATATATGTCGTGCCGAATATGTAAAACTGGTCAATTAGCAAGAACTCATTTAAAATTAAGTCCTTTCTGAAATTTTCTTTTATACGTTTAAAAATGTATTTTTTTCATTAATGTTAATGTAATTTTTTTTAATTTTGCACCAAAAGAATCTTAGAAAACTTACCTAACCTTATTATAACTAGAACAATTTATTTTAGCCTAACCCAACTAAATGTATTTTAGATTTGTTTACAATAATTTAATACTGAACAAACACAATGAAATATATTTTTTTCGTTAGGTTCAGAATGATTTTGGCGAAATTATTGCATACACAAATTTTCGCTTGTCCTATATGGCAAGATGAGCGTTGCCAAGATCGCTAGTTCTGCCTATTCGGCACGACATATATATATATATATATATATATATATTATATATATATATATATATAGATATAGATATATATATATATATATATATATATTTATACTATACATGGTGCCGTGTTCCTTCCTTGAGTGGAGGTGACCAGACTGGGTGGGTCATTGGCCTATTCCGGGGGGGGAGGGGACATGGACCTGCTCCGCATGGGTCAGTAGGCCTGTTGCAGTGTTCCTTCTTTCTTATATTCTTATGTCCTTATGTAAGTCACAGTAATATAATGACTTCCACTACGATGATAGACTGTACCATAACTGACACACTGGTATGGGACTGTCATGCCCCTATGGTTAACCTTCCTTTAATATTACATTGCGGTTATTTCCTTTAATAGCTAAATTGGAAATGAACGTCCTTGTATTATTAAGGCTCATTCTTGTTACATAAATCATAATTGTTAATATGGCCATGATAAGTTTAATTGGAGGTATAGTAACCTGCCTGCCGCCCGGTGTGCCGGTGTATAGTTAGCCGTGATGTTTGATGGTTATACCCCCCCTTCCCCCCCCCCCTTTATGTTCAACTACTCTACTGAGTGTTGGTGAGTCACGTCACGTGACCCACTTTACCTGTATGCTCAAGGTTGAGGGACGAGCAGTGAAGAAGTAGCAGCCAACGAGAACACTCCTGCTCGTCTCTGGTAACTGGCCAAGATTTATTAGCCGGCCTGGACATATTCTGTTTTATTCTGACTGCTTCCAATTGGGAAACAAGACTTTAATGTATAATCTCCATTTATATATATGTTATATCTAGGATATCCTCCTAATCCTCTGTTTTGAAAGCCTTATGTATATGTTGGATACTACAGAAGAAACATGCATTCTTAACTTATATACGATAATTCGTATATTATTTCTGGCTTTTGTTGTATTATGAATATACTTAATTAAAATTAGGCATTCCGGAGGATCATTATTATTACCCTAACCTCTCTGACCAAAATTGTTATGCTCTAAAAAGAAGGAAATAGTTGTTACAATACTTGGAGTGTAACAAGGACCTACAACTTTCCTTCTCTCCTTCCTTCCTCCCTCTCTCCTTCCTTCCTCCCTCTCTCCTTCCTTCCTCCCTCTCTCCTTCCTTCCTTCCTCTCTCCTTCCTTCCTCCCTCTCTCCTTCCTTCCTTCCTCTCTCCTTCCTTCCTCCCTCTCTCCTTCCTTCCTTCCTCTCTCCTTCCTTCCTCCCTCTCTCCTTCCTTCCTCCCTCTCTCCTTCCTTCCTCCCTCTCTCCTTCCTTCCTCCCTCTCTCCTTCCTTCCTCCCTCTCTCCTTCCTTCCTCCCTCTCTCCTTCCTTCCTCCCTCTCTCCTTCCTTCCTTCCTCCCTCTCTCCTTCCTTCCTCCCTCTCTCCTTCCTTCCTCCCTCTCTCCTTCCTTCCTCCCGCGCTCCTTCCTTCCGCCCTCTCTCCTTCCTGCCTCCCTCGCTCCTTCCTTCCTCCCTCTCTCCTTCCTTCCTCCCTCTCTCCTTCCTTCCTCCCTCTCTCCTTCCTTCCTCCCTCTCTCCTTCCTTCCTCCCTCTCTCCTTCCTTCCTCCCTCTCTCCTTCCTTCCTCCCTCTCTCCTTCCTTCCTCCCTCTCTCCTTCCTTCTTCCCTCTCTCCCTCCTTCCTCCCTCTCTCCTTCCTTCCTCCCTCTCTCCTTCCTTCCTCCCTCTCTCCTTCCTTCCTCCCTCTCTCCTTCCTTCCTCCCTCTTTCCTTCCTTCCTGCCTCTCTCCTTCCTCCCTCTCTCCTTCCTTCCTCCCTCTCTCCTTCCTTCCTCCCTCTCTCCTTCCTTCCTCCCTCTCTCCTTCCTTCCTCCCTCTCTCCTTCTTTCCTCCCTCTCTCCTTCTTTCCTCCCTCTCTCCTTCCTCCCTCTCTCCTTCCTTCCTCCCTCTCTCCTTCCTTCCTCCCTCTCTCCTTCCTTCCTTCCTCTCTCCTTCCTTCCTCCCTCTCTCCTTCCTTCCTCCCTCTCTCCTTCCTTCCTCCCTCTCTCCTTCCTTCCTCCCTCTCTCCTTCCTTCCTCCCTCTCTCCTTCCTTCCTCCCTCTCTCCTTCCTTCCTCCCTCTCTCCTTCCTTCCTCCCTCTCTCCTTCCTTCCTCCCTCTCTCCTTCCTTCATCCCTCTCTCCCTCCTTCCTCCCTCTCTCCTTCCTTCCTCCCTCTCTCCTTCCTTCCTCCCTCTCTCCTTCCTTCCTCCCTCTCTCCTTCCTTCCTCCCTCTTTCCTTCCTTCCTGCCTCTCTCCTTCCTCCCTCTCTCCTTCCTTCCTCCCTCTCTCCTTCCTTCCTCCCTCTCTCCTTCCTTCCTCCCTCTCTCCTTCCTTCCTCCCTCTCTCCTTCTTTCCTCCCTCTCTCCTTCTTTCCTCCCTCTCTCCTTCCTCCCTCTCTCCTTCCTTCCTCCCTCTCTCCTTCCTTCCTCCCTCTCTCCTTCCTTCCTCCCTCTCTCCTTCCTTCCTCCCTCTCTCCTTCCTTCCTCCCTCTCTCCTTCCTTCCTCCCTCTCTCCTTCCTTCCTGCCTCTCTCCTTCCTGCCTCTCTCCTTCCTTCCTCCCTCTCTCCTTCCTTCCTCCCTCTCTCCTTCCTTCCTCCCTCTCTCCTTCCTTCCTCCCTCTCTCCTTCCTTCCTTCCCTCTCTCCTTCCTTCCTCCCTCTCTCCTTCCCTCCTCCCTCTCTCCTTCCTTCCTCCCTCTTTCCTTCCTTCCTCCCTCTCTCCTTCCTTCCTCTTTCCTTCCTTCCTCCCTCCCTCTCTCCTTCCTTCCTCCCTCTCTCCTTCCTTCCTCCCTCTCTCCTTCCTTCCTCCCTCTCTCCTTCCTTCCTCCCTCTCTCCTTCTTTCCTCCCTCTCTCCTTCCTTCCTCCCTCTCTCCTTCCTTCCTTCCTCCCCCTCTCCTTCCTTCCTCCCTCTTTCCTTCCTTCCTCCCTCTCTCCTTCCTTCCTCCCTCTCTCCTTCCTTCCTCCCTCTCTCCTTCCTTCCTCCCTCTCTCCTTCCTCCCTCTCTCCTTCCTTCCTTCCTTCCTCCCTCTCTCCTTCCTTCCTCCCTCTCTCCTTCCTTCCTCCCTCTCTCCTTCCTTCCTCCCTCTTTCCTTCCTTCCTGCCTCTTTCCTTCCTTGCTTATATGCTGTTTTCTCCCTCTTTCAACATCTGTATTTTACCTCCCTTTGCCTATTACTACAAGCTTCCCCACCCTCCTCCATCCCTTCCTCTTCTCTCCGTCCTTCTTTATTCTCTCCCTCGGTGTTAGTCTCCCTGGCTGTTCGTCTCCCTCTGTGTTAGTCTCCCTCGGTGTTAGTCTCCCTCGCTGTTACTCTCCTTCAGTGTTATTCTCCCTGGCCGCTAGTCTCCCTCGCTGTTACTCTCCCTCGGTGTTAGTCTCCCTCAGTGCTAGTCTCCCTCGGTGTTAGTTTCCCTCGCTGCTACTCTCCCTCGGTGTTAGTCTCCCTGGCTGTTAGTCTCCCTGGCTGTTAGTCTCCCTCGCTGCTACTCTCCCTCGATGCTAGTCTACCTGGCTGTTACTCCCTCGCTGTTACTCTCCCTCGCTGCTAGTCTCCCTGGCTGCTAGTCTCCCTCGCTGTTACTCTCCCTCGGTGTTAGTCTCCCTGGCTGTTACTCTCCCTCGGTGTTAGTCTCCCTGGCTGTTACTCTCCCTCGCTGTTATTCTCCTTCGCTGCTATTCTCCGTCGGTGCTAGTCTCCCTCGCTGTTAGTCTCCCTCGCTGTTACTCTCCCTGGCTGCTAGTCTCCCTGACTGCTAGTCTCCCTCGCTGTTACTCTCCCTGGCTGCTAGCCTCCCTGGCTGCTAGTCTCCCTCGCTGTTACTCTCCCTGGCTGCTAGTCTCCCTCGTTGTTACTCTCCCTGGCTGCTAGTCTCCCTTGTTGCTCTCCCTGGCTGCTAGTCTCCCTGGCTGCTAGTCTCCCTCGTTGTTACTCTCCTTGGCTGCTAGTCTCCCTCGTTGTTGCTCTCCCTGGCCGCTAGTCTCCCTCGTTGTTACTCTCCCTGGCTGCTAGTCTCCCTCGCTGTTACTCTCCCTGGCTGCTAGTCTCCCTGGCTGCTAGTCTCCCTGGCTGCTAGTCTCCCTCGCTGTTACTCTCCCTGGCTGCTAGTCTCCCTCGTTGTTGCTCTCCCTGGCCGCTAGTCTCCCTCGTTGTTACTCTCCCTGGCTGCTAGTCTCCCTCGTTGTTGCTCTCCCTGGCTGCTAGTCTCCCTGGCTGCTAGTCTCCCTCGCTGTTACTCTCCCTCGGTGTTAGTCTCCCTGGCTGTTACTCTCCCTCGGTGTTAGTCTCCCTGGATGTTACTCTCCCTCGCTGCTACTCTCCTTCGGTGCTAGTCTCCCTCGCTGTTACTCTCCTTCGCTGCTATTCTCCGTCGGTGCTAGTCTCCCTCGCTGTTAGTCTCCCTCGCTGTTACTCTCCCTGGCTGCTAGTCTCCCTGACTGCTAGTCTCCCTCGCTGTTACTCTCCCTGGCTGCTAGCCTCCCTGGCTGCTAGTCTCCCTCGTTGTTACTCTCCCTGGCTGCTAGTCTCCCTCGTTGTTGCTCTCCCTGGCTGCTAGTCTCCCTGGCTGCTAGTCTCCCTCGTTGTTACTCTCCCTGGCTGCTAGTCTCCCTCGTTGTTGCTCTCCCTGGCCGCTAGTCTCCCTCGTTGTTACTCTCCCTGGCTGCTAGTCTCCCTCGCTGTTACTCTCCCTGGCTGCTAGTCTCCCTGGCTGCTAGTCTCCCTGGCTGCTAGTCTCCCTCGCTGTTACTCTCCCTGGCTGCTAGTCTCCCTCGTTGTTGCTCTCCCTGGCCGCTAGTCTCCCTCGTTGTTACTCTCCCTGGCTGCTAGTCTCCCTCGTTGTTGCTCTCCCTCGGTGTTAGTCTCCCTAGGTGTTAGTCTCCCTCGGTGTTAGTATCCCTCAGTGTTAGTCTCCCTGGCTGTTAGTCTCCCTCGGTGCTAGTCTCCCTAGCTGTTACTCTCCCTCGCTGCTACTCTCCCTCGGTGCTAGTCTCCCTCGCTGTTACTCTCCCTCGCTGCTACTCTCCCTCGGTGTTAGTCTCCCTGGCTGTTAGTCTCCCTCGCTGTTAGTCTCCCTGGCTGCTAGTCTCCCTGGCTGCTAGTCTCCCTCGCTGTTACTCTCCCTGGCTGCTAGCCTCCCTGGCTGCTAGTCTCCCTCGTTGTTACTCTCCCTGGCTGCTAGTCTCCCTCGTTGTTGCTCTCCCTGGCTGCTAGTCTCCCTGGCTGCTAGTCTCCCTCGTTGTTACTCTCCCTGGCTGCTAGTCTCCCTCGTTGTTGCTCTCCCTGGCCGCTAGTCTCCCTCGTTGTTACTCTCCCTGGCTGCTAGTCTCCCTCGCTGTTACTCTCCCTGGCTGCTAGTCTCCCTGGCTGCTAGTCTCCCTCGCTGTTACTCTCCCTGGCTGCTAGTCTCCCTCGTTGTTGCTCTCCCTGGCCGCTAGTCTCCCTCGTTGTTACTCTCCCTGGCTGCTAGTCTCCCTCGTTGTTGCTCTCCCTGGCTGCTATTCTCCCTCGCTGTTACTCTCCCTGGCTGCTAATCTCCCTGGCTGCTAGTCTCCCTCGTTGTTACTCTCCCTGGCTGCTAGTCTCCCTGGCTGCTGCTTCAGTTTTACGAGTGTCAACTTTTACTGTCTGAGTCATGAATGTTTCCGGAGACATGACCCACCTACACGCTGCAGCCTCCTGTGTACATCCTCGCCAGGTGTACACAGCCTCCTGTGTACATCCTCGCCAGGTGTACACAGCCTCCTGTGTACATCCTCGCCAGGTGTACACAGCCTCCTGTGTACATCCTCGCCAGGTGTACACAGCCTCCTGTGTACATCCTCGCCAGGTGTACACAGCCTCCTGTGTACATCCTCGCCAGGTGTACACAGCCTCCTGTGTACATCATCGCCAGGTGTACACAGCCTCCTGTGTACATCCTCGCCAGGTGTACACAGCCTCCTGTGTACATCCTCGCCAGGTGTACACAACCTCCTGTGTACATCCTCGCCAGGTGTACACAGCCTCCTGAGTCCATCCTCGCCAGGTGTACACAGCCTCCTGTGTACATCCTCACCAGGTGTACACAGCCTCCTGTGTACATCCTCGCCAGGTGTACATTGCCTCCTGTGTATATCCTCGCCAGGTGTACACAACCTCCTGTGTACATCCTCGCCAGGTGTACACAGCCTCCTGAGTCCATCCTCGCCAGGTGTACACAGCCTCCTGTGTACATCCTCACCAGGTGTACACAGCCTCCTGTGTACATCCTCGCCAGGTGTACATTGCCTCCTGTGTACATCCTCGCCAGGCGTACACAGCCTCCTGTGTATATCCTCGCCAGGTGTACACAGCCTCCTGTGTACGTCCTCGCCAGGTGTACACAGCCTCCTGCGTAGGCTATGTCACATGTGTCCTCTGGGGGAGCCAGAAGACACATATGACTCACAGTATCGTGAGGAAGCTCTAGTCTTGTCAGTCTCAGGGTAATAAGCAGCAAGACAAAATGAAAAGCTGGTGGCAGGAAACACGTTACACAGCTTCAAGACTAAGTATGATCAAGACCAAGATAGGCAACAATTACTCCGATATGGAAAACGTGAGGAAATTAAAACTTCATCGGAGTATAAAACAAATTCCAACCACACAATAGAGCGAAAAAATAACGTCAAAGACCTGGGAGTGATCATGTCAGAGGATCTGACCTTCAAGGACCATAACATTGCATTAATCGCATCTGCTAGAAAAATGACAGGATGGATAATGAGAATCTTCAAAACTAGGGAGGCCAAGCCCATGATGACACTCTTCAGGTCACTTGTTCTATCTAGGCTGGAATATTGCTGCACACTAACAGCACCTTTCAAGGCAGGTGAAATTGCTGACCTAGAAAATGTACAGAGAATCTTCACGACACACACAACTGCGATAAACCACCTCAATTACTGGGAGCGCATGAAGTTCCTCAGCCTGTACTCCCTAGAACGCAGGCAGGAGAGATACATGATTATATATACTTGGAAAATCCTAGAGGGATCAGTACCAAACTTGCACAAGAAAATCACTCCCTACGAAACCAAAAGACTCTGCAGACGATGCAACATCGCCCCAATGAAAAGCAGGGGTGCCACTAGCACGATAAGAGACACCACCATAAGTGTGAGGGGCCCAAGACTGTTTAAGTGCCTCCCAGCATACATAAAGAGGATTATCAATAGACCCCTGGTTTTCTTCAAGAAGGCACTGGACAGGCACCTAAAGTCAGTACGTGACCAGCCGGGCTGTGGTTCGTACGTTGGACTGCGTGCGACTAGCAATAACAGCCTGGTTGATCAGGCCCTGGTCCACCATGAGGCCTGGTCACAGACCGGGCAGCGGGAGCGTTGATCCCCGGAGCTCTCTAGGTATACACAACTTCAAGACTAAGTATGATCAAGACCAAGATACAATAATAAGGAAATCATAAAATGATAAAAAAGGCGGGGGACCAGGAGCAGTAATTCAACCCTTACAAAGACCACTGAGTACACACACACACACCAGAGCCAGAGAGGAGACTTGCAACATTTTCAACATACAATACATCGCTCTCAGCTGCATGTCACAAAACAGTCGATATCCAGACGTAATAAGGTGCACGCACACCTTACTGTCACATGGTACATTAGCTCTGCTCCGTGCCAAGATGGAGGTGGCACTCTACAGGCATGTAGTGAGCACCACACACTTAACACTTAGTGCCAAGCATGCTGTGACGCCCACAACCTTCTGTCCTTCCAGCAGGAGGGGACCTTCTAGCCGACACCCAGCAATAACAGCGCCTCCCTCCAACACCTTCCATATGGCGTCCACAGCCATCACGCGGTGTTTACGAGGGTGGTTGGGAGGGAGGATATAAAGGCGTCTACGTCAATACTTCCTCTCAGAGGCTCCTTCCCCTCCAGCGTCAGAAACCAGCTCAGAGACCCCGGTCTCGGCACCTCCTGCAAGTGTTGAAGAAAGAAAACAAGATGTGTTTTCGAGCGCTCGCGAAGTTAAGACAACGAAAAAAAAGTGGAACAATAACTCCAGGATCGTCCGTAAAGTGGAGCAACCAGGACCCCGAGGCAGAGTTCTCTTCTGACTTTCAGAGACGTGTAACTTAAGCAAAATGAAGAGCAATGCAAGTGAGTTGGTCAGGGGACGACTCGCGTCCAGGGACGCGAGTCGTCTACAGACGCGAGTAGTCCAAGAATGCGAGTAGTCCAGGAACGCGAATCGTCTAGGAACGTGAGTCGTCTAGAGACACGAGTCGTTTAGGAACGCGAGTCGTCTAGGAACGCGAGTCGTCCAGGGACGTGAGTCTAGGGACGGGGAGCGTCCAGGGGATAGAAAAGGTGACCTCCAGGATCTTTTAAAATTACTACTAGATTTCAAAACAAGCAGACAAAAAAAGTGTATGGCTTCTTGCAACAGAAACTTGGTGTGATCTCCTGAAGCTGACCTCCAGAAGCTGTGACCTCCAGAAGCTGTGACCTCCAGAAGCTGTGACCTCCAGAAGCTGTGACCTCCAGAAGCTGTGACCTCCAAAGCTGGTAACTCGTTTAAAGGAGCATAAATGTTGAGCTGTCGTGAAGTACAGGTCTGGTACACAAACAGCTTGATGAGATGCTCGGTGTTTGGCACCACTTTTAAAACTGCTTAAAGGAAACAAGATGAAGGATACTTCAGTGAATTTTACCTTGCAAGGAAGATGTGTCTTTCAGGAGGACGAGATGAGGATGAAAATACAAGAGGAGAAACAAAAGAGGAGGAGGAGGAGGAGGAGGAGGAGGAGTAGGGGGCATTAAGAGGCATGTAAGTCCCCAGTCTTCTAATAACATGTTCATTTTCCACTATGATCTACCTAATCTAGTTGTTGTGTTGTTCTAGTTAAGTTATACCATGAATCAAGGAAAGATCCTGGACTTCACCTTACGCAACAGACCAAGCAAATGCGATAGTAATTACGGGCAAAGCAGATTATAGTGGAAAAATAAACTTGTTATTAGAAGAGTAGGGAAGTTACATCAAGACCAATAACTTGGATGTTAGAACTTAGAGTAGTAAGACTGAACCAACTATCATAACAATCCATATGATAAAATATCTTCAAACACTGTCAAATACCTGGGTTCACTTTGCTTAATAAAAGTAATTCCAGAGTAATTTTTTACGAGGTATATTACAAGGGAGGAGCGAGAGTAACAAGCACAAAGTTGAGACCATGTTGAAACTAGAGACTGGGTTCAGTAAGTGTCTACCTTGCAAGCTGCTCTAGCTACTGAACCCTCAGTGAAGTACTTGACGATATGTTCATGATACTACTGAAGTCTCCCAGATGACACTACTGAAGTCTCACAGTTGACACTATTGTAGTCTCCCAGTTCAGGCTGACACTACTGACGACACCCCTGGTAAGTGATCATCCTATAATAGCACCAACAGGGAGGCAACATCGTGCAGGATCCACTAGAGTGAGAAAATGAGAAAATGAGTGAAGATTTTAGTATGATAATGTAATGACTTGTAAGAACCAGCTGTGTTAACACCAACACTCTCGAGTGTCTGGCCGCCAGGACTCTACCCATACCTGGTCTGGCCTAGCCTAGGACTGAGGACACCTGAAACTCACTCTCTTTCTCTCTCAACCTGTGGAAACGATTGAAAGCGACAAGGCGGAGCCAGGAGCTGTGACTTAACCCCTGCAACCACAAATATATGAATACGTATGTATCTCTTCCTTTCCGAGCTAATACCAACCGCTCCTTATGACACCAGCTCCTAGAGGCGGAAATGTCGTAAGGTGCGCCAACCATACATTGCTTGAAAGTAACGTAACAGTCCCCCACGTTACCTTAGTGTTATCAGGTCACAATGTTACCAGTCATTGTGTTACCAGTCATAGTGTTACCAGTCACAGTGTTACCAGTCACAGTAATACCAAAGACAGACACCAACACTGGCAGGATTTGACGAAACAACAATCCTGGTGTCCCTGGGTAGTGGATACAACGTGTAGCTTCGGCTGGGCGCCCATACTTACCGGGGTCTGCCTGTCTGTCATAAGTACTGTCCACATATATATATGTGTGTGTGTATATATATATATATTTCTATATATATATATATATATATATATATATATATATATATATATATATATATATATATATATATATATATATATAGAGAAAGAGAGGGAGAGAGAGAGAGAGTTTTAATAGAAGTAATGTAACTCTCTTTTCTGCAATTGCAAAGTTTGAGTTGTGAGAGAGTCAACACAGAGCTGGCAGACACGCATATAGACTCTCACAGCTGATATCCCACCCAGGACCTGTGAGAGAGTCAACCACTAGCAGCTCCAGCAGACCCACACTATAGAACCCTCACTCACAGCTGATATCCCACCCAGGACCTCTAGAACCCACATTCCAGTACCACTAGCACCCACACTCCAGCACCAGTATAACCCACACTCCGGTACCATCAGAACCCTCACTTCAGGACCAGCAGAACCCACACTTTAGGACCAGCAGAACCCACACTCCAGGACCAGCAGAACCCACACTCCAGGACCAGCAGAACCCATACTCCAGCACCAATAGAACCCACACTCCGGTACCATCAGAACCCTCACTCCAGGACCAGCAGAACCCACACTTCAGGACCAGCAGAACCCACACTCCAGGACCAGCAGAACCCACACTCCAGGACCAGCAGAATCCATACTCCAGCACCAGTAGAACCCACACTCCGGTACCATCAGAACCCTCACTCCAGGACCAGCAGAACCCACACTTCAGGACCAGCAGAACCCACACTCCAGGACCAGCAGAACCCACACTCCAAGACCAGAAGAACCCACACTCCAGTACCATCAGAACCCACACTTCAGTACCATCAGAACCCACTCTCCAGTACCATCAGAACCCACACTCCAGGACCAGCAGAACCCACACTCTAAGACCAACAGAACCTACAATCCAGGACCAGTAGAACCCACACTCCAAGACCAGGAGAACCCACACTCCGGTACCATCAGAACCCATGCAGGCTCTTTCCTACCTTCTTACTTAACCAATAATTGAGCTGTAGAGGATAGTGATGTTAGTTGAGTTTCAGGTGGAGGTGGAGAGAGTGAGGCTGGTCCTTGCGAAGATTGAGGAGGTACTCAATGACTGGGGTCAAGGACGACCTCCTCACCCCCACCTACCCCCTCAAGGACAAACACTCACCAGCTACCTTGTTAAACACGCTGGATGAGGCGCCCATCACACACCAGCAGTTTGTGCAGGTTTGTTTAGTAAGATCTGTGTGTACTGTGGTGATGTGTAGTGCGGTGGTGTGTACTGTGATGTGTAGTGCGGTGGTGTGTACTGTAGTGATGTGTAGTGCGGTGGTGTGTACTGTGGTGATGTGTAGTGCGGTGGTGTGTACTGTGATGTGGTGTGGTGGTGTGTACTGTGGTGTAGTGCGGTGGTGTGTACTGTGGTGATGTGTAGTGTGGTGGTGTGTACTGTGATGTGTAGTGTGGTGGTGTGTACTGTGATGTGTAGTGTGGTGGTGTGTACTGTGATGTGTAGTGTGGTGGTGTGTACTGTGATGTGTAGTGTGGTGGTGTGTACTGTGGTGGTGTGTACTGTGGTGGTGTGTACTGTGGTAGTGTGTACTGTGGTGGTGTGTACTGTGTTACAAAAAACGCAATTCTAAAATCTTAGAGATCTCCAGGTAATACTAGAAAGGACTGCCCTTCTAGCATCCAGCCTGTTACTGGGTTTTCGTAACAAGTAGTCAGTATCCTTGTCCAATTATCCATTAGAATTCAGTAAGATTCAATAGTGCTTAAGGATTACAACTGGTAGGCTACTAACTAGAGAAATTAAAATTTAATAAATTTATTAAGTCTAGAGGTATATTATCAAATTAAATTAAATTAATCACAGTAATCAAAATAATATCACTTCTCTCGAGTACAATATTATTGTGCTGAAAGCACATATCACATTTATAATTCTTAAGTACCGTCTGGTACATTAACATTTAATAAGATATTACAAATATGTACAAGTAAGTTTGTGTGTATGTGTGTAAGTGCTCTAAGTAGTTCGTTATGTCTCAAGACTCGACTAGACTTAAACAAGTGACTGACAAAGTCCTCAAATAAACTAACTTCTTGACCAACTGGCAGTCAGAACAGTCTGCTTGAACAATAAAACGACTGTTAAGCCCAACAGCGATATAACAAGCAACTGCGACACAATCAGGAACAAGGAGATAATATAACGACACTAAGTAGGGTCCCTCAGCAGATCCTCCACATAAGTCACAAAACTCCCATACTACTGAATCTAAGTTCAGCATAAGAAAATCCCCGACTGTGACAGTACACAGATACCAGTACAAATTAGGTCAGAGGCTACAGCTCAGGACCTGAGTTGCTCAGAGTGTCTAAGCGACACACAACCTCAGTACAACGTCGAAAATCACTAAGTCTCGACAATGTTCTGTGAACAGAGTTCTACAGAACCTACAACAATAATGAGACAAGAGACGATCTTTCAACAAGGGCCAATAAGGGAGATTTAGGCTCGTCTTGTCAGGAATACGTCCAACCACCAAGAGAGTCTAGACCAGACTGAATACTTCAGGTGAGGTGAGGACAACCCCCCTCTATCATGTGATAGCTCCGTGGACAGCTGTCGTCCAGCAACAGAAGCCGGCAGAGTAACAAGCAAAGAGCGATAATTACAGTAGTTAGACAATCAAGACTTGAACTATGAGCACTGAATAATATGTTACATCCTATCTAACAAAAGTAACTAAGTCAAATAATAATATAAAGCAATATATTTACGATTTAGCTATTATCGCAAATATAAGCAATATAAAATTATATGAAAAGGTAATAATTATATACATACACATTATATACATTGTAACCCATTCAGGGGTTGTAACATACTGTGGTATGTACTGTGGTGGTGTGTACTGTGGTGGTGTGTACTGTGGTGGTGTGTACTGTGGTGGTGTGTACTGTAGTGGTGTGTACTGTGGTGGTGTGTACTGTGGTATGTACTGTGGTGGTGTGTACTGTGGTGGTGTGTACTGTGGTGGTTTGTACTGTGGTGGTATGTACTGTGGTGGTGTGTACTGTGGTGTGTGCTGTGGTGGTGTGTACTGTGGTGGTGTGTACTGTGGTGGTGTGTACTGTGGTGGTGTGTACTGTGGTGGTGTGTACTGTGGTGGTGTGTACTGTGGTGGTTTGTACTGTGGTGGCATTTATTGTGGTGGTGTGTACTGTGGTGGTGTGTGCTGTGGTGGTTTGTACTGTGGTAGTGTGTACTGTGGTAGTGTATACTGTGGTGGTGTGTAATGTGGTAGTGTGTACTGTGGTGGTATGTACTGTGGTGGTGTGTACTGTGGTGGTGTGTACTGTGGTGGTGTGTACTGTGGTGGTGTGTACTGTGGTGGTGTGTACTGTGGTGGTGCGTACTGTGGTATGTACTGTGGTGGTGTGTACTGTGGTGGTGTGTACCGTGGTGGTGCGTACTGTGGTGGTGTGTACTGTGGTGGTGTGCTGTGGTGGTGTGTACTGTGGTATGTACTGTGGTGGTGTGTGCTGTGGTATGTACTGTGGTGGTGTGTACTGTGGTGGTGTGTACTGTGGTATGTACTGTGGTGGTGTGTACTGAGGTGGTGTGTACTGTGGTATGTACTGTGGTGGTGTGTACTGTGGTGGTGTGTACTGTGGTGGTTTGTACTGTGGTGGTATGTACTGTGGTGGTGTGTACTGTGGTGGTGTGTGCTGTGGTGGTTTGTACTGTGGTGGTATGTACTGTGATGGTGTGCACTGTGGTGGTGTGTACTGTGGTGGTGTGTACTGTGGTGGTGTGTACTGTGGTGGTGTGTACTGTGGTGGTGTGTACTGTGGTAGTGTGTACTGTGGTGATGTGTACTGTGGTATGTACTGTGGTGGTGTGTACTGTGGTGGTGTGTACTGTGGTGGTGTGTACTGTGGTGGTTCGTACTGTGGTGGTATGTACTGTGGTGGTGTGTACTGTGGTGTGTACTGTGGTGGTGTGTACTGTGGTGGTGTGTACTGTGGTGGTGTGTACTGTGGTATGTACTGTGGTGGTGTGTACTGTGGTGGTGTGTACTGCGGTGGTGTGTACTGTGGTGGTGTGTACTGTGGTGGTGTGTACTGTGGTGGTGTGTGCTGTGGTGGTGTGTACTGTGGTATGTACTGTGGTGGTGTGTACTGTGGTGTGTACAGTGGTATGTACTGTGGTGGTGTGTACTGTGGTGGTGTGTACTGTGGTATGTACTGTGGTGGTGTGTACAGAGGTAGTGTGTACTGTGGTATGTACTGTGGTGGTGTGTACTGTGGTGGTGTGTACTGTGGTGGTGTGTACTGTGGTGGTGTGTACTGTGGTGGTTTGTACTGTGGTGGTATGTACTGTGGTGGTGTGTACTGTGGTGGTGTGTGCTGTGGTGGTTTGTACTGTGGTGGTATGTACTGTGGTGGTGTGCACTGTGGTGGTGTGTACTGTGGTGGTGTGTACTGTGGTGGTGTGTACTGTGGTGGTGTGTACTGTGGTGGTGTGTACTGTGGTAGTGTGTACTGTGGTGGTGTGTACTGTGGTATGTACTGTGGTGGTGTGTACTGTGGTGGTGTGTACTGTGGTAGTGTGTACTGTGGTGGTGTGTACTGTGGTGGTGTGTACTGTGGTGGTGTGTACTGTGGTGGTTTGTACTGTGGTGGTATGTACTGTGGTGGTGTGTACTGTGGTGGTGTGTACTGTGGTGGTGTGTACTGTGGTGGTGTGTACTGTGGTGGTTTGTACTGTGGTGGTATGTACTGTGGTGGTGTGTACTGTGGTGGTGTGTACTGTGGTGGTGTGTACTGTGGTGGTGTGTACTGTGGTGGTGTGTACTGTGGTGGTTTGTACTGTGGTGGTATGTACTGTGGTGGTGTGTACTGTGGTGGTGTGTACTGTGGTGGTGTGTACTGTGGTGGTGTGTACTGTGGTGGTTTGTACTGTGGTGGTGTGTACTGTGGTGATATGTACTGTGGTGGTGTGTACTGTGGTGGTGTGTACTGTGGTGGTGTGTACTGTGGTGGTGTGTACTGTGGTGGTTTGTACTGTGGTGGTATGTACTGTGGTGGTGTGTACTGTGGTGGTGTGTGCTGTGGTGGTTTGTACTGTGGTGGTATGTACTGTGGTGGTGTGCACTGTGGTGGTGTGTACTGTGGTGGTGTGTACTGTGGTGGTGTGTACTGTGGTGGTGTGTACTGTGGTGGTGTGTACTGTGGTGGTGTGTACTGTGGTAGTGTGTACTGTGGTGGTGTGTACTGTGGTATGTACTGTGGTGGTGTGTACTGTGGTGGTGTGTACTGTGGTAGTGTGTACTGTGGTGGTGTGTACTGTGGTGGTGTGTACTGTGGTGGTGTGTACTGTGGTGGTTTGTACTGTGGTGGTATGTACTGTGGTGGTGTGTACTGTGGTGGTGTGTACTGTGGTGGTGTGTACTGTGGTGGTGTGTACTGTGGTGGTGTGTACTGTGGTGGTTTGTACTGTGGTGGTATGTACTGTGGTGGTGTGTACTGTGGTGGTGTGTACTGTGGTGGTGTGTACTGTGGTGGTTTGTACTGTGGTGGTATGTACTGTGGTGGTGTGTACTGTGGTGGTGTGTACTGTGGTGGTGTGTACTGTGGTGGTTTGTACTGTGGTGGTATGTACTGTGGTGGTGTGTACTGTGGTGGTGTGTACTGTGGTGGTGTGTACTGTGGTGGTGTGTACTGTGGTGGTTTGTACTGTGGTGGTATGTACTGTGGTGGTGTGTACTGTGGTGGTGTGTACTGTGGTGGTTTGTACTGTGGTGGTATGTACTGTGGTGGTTTGTACTGTGGTGGTGTGTACTGTGGTGGTATGTACTGTGGTGGTGTGTACTGTGGTGGTGTGTACTGTGGTGGTTTGTACTGTGGTGGTGTGTACTGTGGTGGTTTGTACTGTGGTGGTATGTACTGTGGTGGTGTGTACTGTGGTGGTGTGTACTGTGGTGGTGTGTACTGTGGTATGTACTGTGGTGGTGTGTACTGTGGTGGTGTGTACTGTGGTATGTACTGTGGTGGTGTGTACTGTGATGTGTACTGAGAAATAAGATTACACCTGATCTCCCAACTGGCATCGTCATCGGCAGAGTTACTACTAGAGAAAGTATGACACATTACCCAGGGGTCACATGTTAGGTCATAAGTTATGTGCGACATTATAAATGACCTACTGGGCCAGTCACAATACTGGACAAACTGAAAGCATGCTTAGTTATAAATACTGGTTGGAGAAATATACCGCTGAGGAGGAGCTGCCAGTAACACATTATCCATGTAGGTCTACAAGAAGCCAGTAAGAATATCCACCAGACATAAGTAAAGACCAAGAACCAAGTTAGTGGCGCCTTACCATCAAGAACCAGTTTACAGACTGA
Organism: Cherax quadricarinatus; assembly: GCF_038502225.1. Taxonomy (NCBI): domain Eukaryota; kingdom Metazoa; phylum Arthropoda; class Malacostraca; order Decapoda; family Parastacidae; genus Cherax; species Cherax quadricarinatus. Next base: position 765,162 of record NC_091314.1, on the reverse strand, counting down.
ACAAAATGGCACTTCCAGCTTTCTTCTAATCTGAAACTCAACTATGTTTCTCGTAAACCACATAAGAACCCTGTCTATGTGAACTACAGGTGTCTACAGAACCATGTCTGTGTGAGCTGTAGGTTTCTACAGAACCCTGTCTATGTGAGCTACAGGTGTCTACAGAACCATGTCTGTGTGTGCTTCAGGTGTCTACAGAACCATGTCTGTGTGAGCTGTAGGTGTCTACAGAACCCTGTCTATGTGAGCTACAGGTGTCTACAGAACCATGTCTGTGTGTGCTTCAGGTGTCTACAAAACCCTGTCTGTGTGAGCTTCAAGTGTCTACAGAACCATGTCTGTGTGAGCTGTAGGTGTCTACAGAACCCTGTCTGTGTGAGCTTCAGGTGTCTACAGAACCCCGTCTGTGTGAGCTTCAGGTGTCTACAGAACCATGTCTGTGTGAGCTTCAGGTGTCTACAAAACCCTGTCTGTGTGAGCTTCAGGTGACTACAGAACCCTGTCTGTGTGAGCTTCAGGTGTCTACAGAATCATGTCTGTGTGAGCTTCAGGTGTCTACAGAACCATGTCTGTGTGAGCTTCAGGTGTCTACAGAACCCTGTCTGTGTGAGCTTCAGGTGTCTACAGAACCATGTCTGTGTGAGCTTCAGGTGTCTACAGAACCCTGTCTGTGTGAGCTACAGGTGTCTACAGAACCATGTCTGTGTGAGCTGTAGGTGTCTACAGAACCCTGTCTGTGTGAGCTTCAGGTGTCTACAGAACCATGTCTGTGTGAGCTGTAGGTGTCTACAGAACCCTGTCTGTGTGAGCTTCAGGTGTCTACAGAACCATGTCTGTGTGAGCTACAGGTGTCTACAGAACCATGTCTGTGTGAGCTGTAGGTGTCTACAGAACCCTGTCTATGTGAGCTACAGGTGTCTACAGAACCATGTCTGTGTGAGCTACAGGTGTCTACAGAACCATGTCTGTGTGAGCTGTAGGTGTCTACAGAACCCTGTCTATGTGAGCTACAGGTGTCTACAGAACCATGTCTGTGTGTGCTTCAGGTGTCTACAGAACCCTGTCTGTGTGAGCTTCAGGTGTCTACAGAACCATGCCTGTGTGAGCTGTAGGTGTCTACAGAACCCTGTCTATGTGAGCTACAGGTGTCTACAGAACCCTGTCTGTGTGAGCTTCAGGTGTCTACAGAACCCTGTCTGTGTGAGCTTCAGGTGTCTACAGAACCCTGTCTGTGTGAGCTTCAGGTGTCTACAGAATCATGTCTGTGTGAGCTTCAGGTGTCTACAGAACCCTGTCTGTGTGAGCTTCAGGTGTCTACAGAACCCTGTCTGTGTGAGCTTCAGGTGTCTACAGAACCCTGTCTGTGTGAGCTTCAGGTGTCTACAGAACCCTGTCTGTGTGAGCTACAGGTGTCTACAGAACCCGCTGCAACAACTGCAATACAACACACACAAGACAAACAGGATGGTATTTAGATGACAGGTTTTAATGTGACTCTTTACTCCTACGTATGTTGTCCTGTTCCCTCCTCTAGTGTACACTATCTTGACTCCCTCCTCTAGTGTACACTATCTTGACTCCCTCCTCTAGTGTACACTATCTTGACTCCCTCCTCTAGTGTACACTATCTTGACTCCCTCCTCTAGTGTACACTATCTTGACTCCCTCCTCTAGTGTATACTGTTACTATCTTGATAAAGACTCACCTGGAGACTACATACATACACTCTCATTACCACCGCTCTCTAGTGTGACCAGAGTTCTTTCTTGCTTTTCTCCCTGTTCCTCCCATCAGTATTAACAGATACGAGAGAGAGAGAGAGAGAGAGAGAGAGAGAGAGAGAGAGAGAGAGAGAGAGAGAGAGAGAGAGAGAGAGAGAGAGACAGACAGACAGACAGACAGACAGACAGACAGACAGACAGACAGACAGAGAGAGAGAGAGAGAGAGAGAGAGAGAGAGAGAGAGAGAGAGAGACAGACAGACAGACAGACAGAGACAGACAGAGACAGACAGAGACAGAAAGATAGAGACAGAGACAGAGACAAAGACAAAGAGAGAGAGAGAGAGAGAGAGAGAGAGAGAGAGAGAGATCGCCTGGACCCATCCTGGATAGACCTGTCATTTCAAGAGAGCCTTCAACACAGGAGGGATGTGGGTGGCCTATCTGTTATGTACCAGGCCAATATTGTCAAAGTACCACACTTCTATTAACTTCGAGGACAACGAGAAGCAAGCTTCTATACCACAAGACAGACAGAAAGCAGCAACTTCACTCTGGATGTGCCTTTCTCCAGAACATCACTCCATCTGAGATCATATATCCCCAGGATGACTCGAGTATGGAACACATTAGTACAGTATTATGATGTCAATGAGATAAAATCAATTGATCAAATGAAAATGCTGGCCCACAGATGGCTCCAACTTCATCCTGTTCCCTACTTGTACGTTTCATAACAATAAAAATACTTTCAAATGAGCTGATGTAGGTAACAGCTCTTAGCTTGTCAATAAAGCTACGAATCCTTAACCTGTAAATAGCTTGTCAATAAAGCTACGAATCCTTAACCTGTAAATAGCTTGTCAATAAAGCTACGAATCCTTAACCTGTAAATAGCTTGTCAATAAAGCTACGAATCCTTAACCTGTAAATAGCTTGTCAATAAAGCTACGAATCCTTAACCTGTAAATAGCTTGTCAATAAAGCTAGGGATCCTCAACTTAACCTTGTCAAACCTTGTGTAAAAAAAAGAGAGTGAGAGAGAGAGATCAACACACCATCATCTGATACTAGAATAAAAAATAGTTACCCTCCCCCTCCCAGCCTGCTCTACCCCTCCCAGCCTGCTCTACCCCTCCCAGCCTGCTCTACCCCTCCCAGCCTGCTCTACCCCTCCCAGCCTGCTCTACCCCTCCCAGCCTGCTCTACCCCTCCCAGCCTGCTCTACCCCTCCCAGCCTGCTCTACCCCTCCCAGCCTGCTCTACCCCTCCCAGCCTGCTCTACCCCTCCCAGCCTGCTCTACCCCTCCCCACTGCTGGTTACTTCCTGCCCTCCCCCTCCCAGCCTGCTCTCCCCCTCCCAGCCTGCCCTACCCCTCCCAGCCTGCTCTACCCCTCCCCACTGCTGGTTACCTCCTGCCCTCCCCCTCCCAGCCTGCTCTCCCCCTCCCAGCCTGCTCTACCCCTTCCCACTGCTGGTTACCTCCTGCCCTCCCCCTCCCAGCCTGCCCTCCCCCTCCCCACTGCTGGTTACCTCCTTCCCTCCCCCTCCCAGCCTGCCCTCCCCCTCCCCACTGCTGGTTACCTCCTTCCCTCCCCCTCCCAGCCTGCCCTCCCCCTCCCCACTGCTGGTTACCTCCTTCCCTCCCCCTCCCAGCCTGCCCTCCCCCTCCCCACTGCTGGTTACCTCCTTCCCTCCCCCTCCCAGCCTGCCCTCCCCCTCCCCACTGCTGGTTACCTCCTTCCCTCCCCCTCCCAGCCTGCTCTACCCCTCCCCACTGTTGGTTATCTCCTGCCCTCCCCCTCCCAGCCTGCTCTCCCCCTCCCAGCCTGCTCTACCCCTCCCCACAGCTGGTTACCTCCTGCCCTCCCCCTCCCCACTGCTGGTTACCTCCTTCCCTCCCCCTCCCAGCCTGCCCTCCCCCTCCCCACTGCTGGTTACCTCCTTCCCTCCCCCTCCCAGCCTGCTCTACCCCTCCCCACTGTTGGTTATCTCCTGCCCTCCCCCTCCCAGCCTGCTCTCCCCCTCCCAGCCTGCTCTACCCCTCCCCACAGCTGGTTACCTCCTGCCCTCCCCCTCCCCACTGCTGGTTACCTCCTTCCCTCCCCCTCCCAGCCTGCCCCCCCTCCGCACTGCTGGTTACTTCCTGCCCTCCCCCTCCCAGCCTGCCCTCCCCCTCCCCACTGCTGGTTACTTCCTGCTCTCCCCCTCCCAGCCTGCCCTACCCCTCCCCACTGCTGGTTACCTCCTTCCTTCCCCCTCCCAGCCTGCACTCCCCCACCCCACTGCTGGTTACCTCCTTCCCTCCCCCACCCAGCCTGCCCTACCCCCTCCCCACTGCTGGTTACCTCCTTCTCTCCCCCTCCCAGCCTGCCCTACCCCTCCCCACTGCTGGTTACCTCCTTCTCTCCCCCTCCCCAATGCTGGTTACCTCCTTCCCTCCCCCTCCCAGCCTGCACTCCCCCTCCCCACTGCTGGTTACCTCCTGCCCTCTCCCCCTCCCCAGTGCTGGTTACTTCCGGCCCTCCCCCTCCCAGCCTGCCCTCCCCCTCCCCACTGCTGGTTACCTCCTGCCCTCCCCCTCCCCACTGTTGGTTACCTCCTGCCCTCCCCCTCCCAGCCTGCCCTCCCCCTCCCAGCCTGCCCTCCCCCTCCCCACTGCTGGTTACCTCCTGCCCTCCCCCTCCCAGCCTCCCCTCCCCCTCCCCACTGCTGGTTACCTCCTGCCCTCCCCCTCCCAGCCTGCCGTCCCCCTCCCCACTGCTGGTTACCTCCTGCCCTCCCCCTCCCCAATGCTGGTTACCTCCTGCCCTCCCCCACCCCACTGCTTGTTACCTCCTTCCCTGCCTCTTTAACACCCTCCCCCTCCCAGCCTACCCTCCCCCACCCCACTGCTGGTTACCTCCTTCCCTGCCTCTTTAACACCCTCCCCCTCCCAGCCTGTCCTCCCCCTCCCAGCCTGTCCTCCCCCTCCCAGCCTGTCCTCCCCCTCCCAGCCTACCCTCCCCCTCCCAGCCTGTCCTCCCCCTCCCAGCCTGTCCTCCCCCTCCCAGCCTACCCTCCCTCTCCCAGCCTGTCCTCCCCCTCCCAGCCTACCCTCCCCCTCCCAGCCTGTCCTCCCCCTCCCAGCCTACCCTCCCTCTCCCAGCCTGTCCTCCCCCTCCCAGCCTACCCTCCCCCTCCCAGCCTGTCCTCCCCCTCCCAGCCTACCCTCCCCCCTCCCAGCCTGTCCTCCCCCTCCCAGCCTGTCCTCCCCCTCCCAGCCTACCCTCCCCCTCCCAGCCTGTCCTCCCCCTCCCAGCCTACCCTCCCCCTCCCAGCCTGTCCTCCCCCTCCCAGCCTACCCTCCCTCTCCCAGCCTGTCCTCCACCTCCCAGCCTACCCTCCCCCTCCCAGCCTACCCTCCCCCTCCCAGCCTGTCCTCCCCCTCCCCGCCTACCCTCCCCCTCCCCACTAAAAACAATAATGGGACTGCCAGAAAAAACTTCACTTTTGCATGTTGGCAGAACAGAAAACTTGTGAGGAATTTACTCAACTTGGGAAGAAACAGTTTTGAACCATCAGTACCATGGAGGGGGGTAGGGGAGGGAGGGAGGGGGGGGGGGGAGGGAGGGAAGAGGAAGGGAGGGAGGGAGGGGAGAGGGAGTGAGGGAGGGAAGAGGAAGGGAGGGAAGAGGGAGGGAGGGAAGGAGGAAGAGATGGAAGGAGGGAGGGAGAGGAGTAGAGGAGCGGGAGGAGTGGGAGGGGAGGAAGGGGGATGGGAGGGGGAGTGAGAGAGAGAATCACAACACTGACACACCATATCTGCCACAGACACTAATAGCATGAACACATCTAATAACACACCCAACCTCTCCCCATGTCTCCCTCCCATCCTTCCTCTCCCCATGTCTCCCTCCCATCCTTCCTCTCCCCATGTCTCCCTCCCATCCTTCCTCTCCCCATGTCTCCCTCCCATCCTTCCTCTCCCCATGTCTCCCTCCCATCCTTCCTCTCCCCATGTCTCCCTCCCATCCTTCCTCTCCCCATGTCTCCCTCCCATCCTTCCTCTCCCCATGCCACCCTCCCATCCTTCCTCTCCCCATGTCTCAATCCCATCCTTCCTCTCCCCATGTCTCCCTCCCATCCTTCCTCTCCCCATGTCTCCCTCCCATCCTTCCTCTCCCCATGTCTCCCTCCCATCCTTCCTCTCCCCATGTCTCCCTCCCATCCTTCCTCTCCCCATGTCTCCCTCCCATCCTTCCTCTCCCCATGTCTCCCTCCCATCCTTCCTCTCCCCATGCCACCCTCCCATCCTTCTTCTCCCCATGTCTCCCTCCCATCCGTCCTCTCCCCATGTCTCCCTCCCATCCTTCCTCTCCCCATGTCTCCCTCCCAACCTTCCTCTCCCCATGTCTCCCTCCCATCCTTCCTCTCCCCATGTCTCCCTCCCATCCTTCCTCTCCCCAGGTCTCCCTCCCATCCTTCCTCTCCCCATGTCTCCCTCCCATCCTTCCTCTCCCCATGTCTCCCTCCCATCCTTCCTCTCCCCATGTCTCCCTCCCATCCTTCCTCTCCCCATGTCTCCCTCCCATCCTTCCTCTCCCCATGCCACCCTCCCATCCTTCCTCTCCCCATGTCTCAATCCCATCCTTCCTCTCCCCATGTCTCCCTCCCATCCTTCCTCTCCCCATGTCTCCCTCCCATCCTTCCTCTCCCCATGTCTCCCTCCCATCCTTCCTCTCCCCATGTCTCCCTCCCATCCTTCCTCTCCCCATGCCACCCTCCCATCCTTCCTCTCCCCATGTCTCCCTCCCATCCTTCCTCTCCCCATGTCTCCCTCCCATCCTTCCTCTCCCCATGTCTCCCTCCCATCCTTCCTCTCCCCATGTCTCCCTCCCATCCTTCCTCTCCCCATGTCTCCCTCCCATCCTTCCTCTCCCCATGTCTCCCTCCCATCCTTCCTCTCCCCATGTCTCCCTCCCATCCGTCCTCTCCCCATGTCTCCCTCCCATCCTTCCTCTCCCCATGTCTCCCTCCCATCCTTCCTCTCCCCATGTCTCCCTCCCATCCTTCCTCTCCCCATGTCACCCTCCCATCCTTCCTCTCCCCATGTCTCCCTCCCATCCTTCCTCTCCCCATGTCACCCTCCCATCCTTCCTCTCCCCATGTCACCCTCCCATCCATCCTCTCCCCATGCCACCCTCCCATCCTTCCTCTCCCCATGTCTCCCTCCCATCCTTCCTCTCCCCATGCCACCCTCCCATCCTTCCTCTCCCCATGTCTCCCTCCCATCCTTCCTCTCCCCATGTCACCCTCCCATCCTTCCTCTCCCCATGTCTCCCTCCCATCCTTCCTCTCCCCATGTCTCCCTCCCATCCTTCCTCTCCCCATGCCACCCTCCCATCCTTCCTCTCCCCATGTCTCCCTCCCATCCTTCCTCTCCCCATGTCTCCCTCCCATCCTTCTTCTCCCCATGTCTCCCTCCCATCCTTCCTCTCCCCATGTCTACCTCCCATCCTTCCTCTCCCCATGCCACCCTCCCATCCTTCTTCTCCCCATGTCTCCCTCCCATCCTTCCTCTCCCCATGTCACCCTCCCATCCTTCCTCTCCCCATGCCACCCTCCCATCCTTCCTCTCCCCATGTCTCCCTCCCATCCTTCCTCTCCCCATGCCACCCTCCCATCCTTCCTCTCCCCATGTCTACCTCCCATCCTTCCTCTCCCCATGCCACCCTCCCATCCTTCCTCTCCCCATGTCTCCCTCCCATCCTTCCTCTCCCCATGTCTCCCTCCCATCCTTCTTCTCCCCATGTCTCCCTCCCATCCTTCCTCTCCCCATGTCACCCTCCCATCCTTCCTCTCCCCATGCCACCCTCCCATCCTTCTTCTCCCCATGTCTCCCTCCCATCCTTCCTCTCCCCATGTCACCCTCCCATCCTTCCTCTCCCCATGCCACCCTCCCATCCTTCCTCTCCCCATGTCTCCCTCCCATCCTTCCTCTCCCCATGCCACCCTCCCATCCTTCCTCTCCCCATGTCTACCTCCCATCCTTCCTCTCCCCATGCCACCCTCCCATCCTTCCTCTCCCCATGTCTCCCTCCCATCCTTCCTCTCCCCATGTCTCCCTCCCATCCTTCTTCTCCCCATGTCTCCCTCCCATCTTTCCTCTCCCCATGTCACCCTCCCATCCTTCCTCTCCCCATGCCACCCTCCCATCCTTCTTCTCCCCATGTCTCCCTCCCATCCTTCCTCTCCCCATGTCACCCTCCCATCCTTCCTCTCCCCATGCCACCCTCCCATCCTTCCTCTCCCCATGTCTCCCTCCCATCCTTCCTCTCCCCATGCCACCCTCCCATCCATCCTCTCCCCAAGACACCCTCCCATCCTTCCTCTCCCCCTGCCACCCGCCCATCCTTCCTCTCCCCATGTCTCCCTCCCCTCCTTCCTCTCCCCATGTCTCCCTCCCATCCTTCCTCTCCCCATGTCTCCCTCCCATCCTTCCTCTCCCCTTGTCTCCCTCCCATCCTTTCTCTCCCCATGTCTCCCTCCCATCCTTCCTCTCCCCATGTCTCCCTCCCATCCTTCCTCTCCCCATGTCTCCCTTCCATCCTTCCTCTCCCCATGCCACCCTCCCATCCTTCCTCTCCCCATGCCACCCTCCCATCCTTCCTCTCCCCATGCCACCCTCCCATCCTTCCTCTCCCCATGTCTCCCTCCCATCCTTCCTCTCCCCATGTCTCCCTCCCATCCTTCTTCTCCCCAAGTCTCCCTCCCATCCTTCCTCTCCCCATGTCACCCTCCCATCCTTCCTCTCCCCCTGCCACCCTCCCATCCTTCTTCTCCCCATGTCTCCCTCCCATCCTTCCTCTCCCCATGTCACCCTCCCATCCTTCCTCTCCCCATGCCACCCTCCCATCCTTCCTCTCCCCATGTCTCCCTCCCATCCTTCCTCTCCCCATGACACCCTCCCATCCTTCATCTCCCCATGTCTACCTCCCATCATTCCTCTCCCCATGCCACCCTCCCATCCTTCCTCTCCCCATGTCTCCCTCCCATCCTTCCTCTCCCCATGTCTCCCTCCCATCCTTCTTCTCCCCATGTCTCCCTCCCATCCTTCCTCTCCCCATGTCACCCTCCCATCCTTCCTCTCCCCATGCCACCCTCCCATCCTTCTTCTCCCCATGTCTCCCTCCCATCCTTCCTCTCCCCATGTCACCCTCCCATCCTTCCTCTCCCCATGCCACCCTCCCATCCTTCCTCTCCCCATGTCTCCCTCCCATCCTTCCTCTCCCCATGCCACCCTCCCATCCTTCCTCTCCCCATGCCACCCTCCCATCCTTCCTCTCCCCATGCCACCCTCCCATCCTTCCTCTCCCCATGTCTCCCTCCCATCCTTCCTCTCCCCATGTCTCCCTCCCATCCTTCCTCTCCCCATGCCTCCCTCCCATCCTTCCTCTCCCCATGTCTCCCTCCCATCCTTTCTCTCCCCATGTCTCCCTCCCATCCTTCCTCTCCCCATGTCTCCCTCCCATCCTTCCTCTCCCCATGTCTCCCTCCCATCCTTCCTCTCCCCATGCCACCCTCCCATCCTTCCTCTCCCCATGCCACCCTCCCATCCTTCCTCTCCCCATGCCACCCTCCCATCCTTCCTCTCCCCATGTCTCCCTCCCATCCTTCTTCTCCCCATGTCTCCCTCCCATCCTTCTTCTCCCCATGTCTCCCTCTCATCCTTCCTCTCCCCATGTCTCCCTCCCATCCTTCTTCTCCCCATGTCTCCCTCCCATCCTTCTTCTCCCCATGTCACCCTCCCATCCTTCTTCTCCCCATGTCTCCCTCCCATCCTTCTTCTCCCCATGTCTCCCTCCCATCCTTCCTCTCCCCATGTCTCCCTCCCATCCTTCCTCTCCCCATGTCTCCCTTCCATCCTTCTCCCCAAGTCTCCCTCCCATCCTTCTTCTCCCCATGTCACCCTCCCATCCTTCTTCTCCCCATGTCACCCTCCCATCCTTCTTCTCCCCATGTCTCCCTCCCATCCTTCCTCTCCCCATGTCTCCCTCCCATCCTTCTTCTCCCCATGTATCCCTCCCATCCTTCTTCTCCCCAAGTCTCCCTCCCATCCTTCTTCTCCCCATGTCTCCCTCCCATCCTTCTTCTCCCCATGTATCCCTCCCATCCTTCTTCTCCCCAAGTCTCCCTCCCATCCTTCTTCTTCCCATGTCTCCCTCCCATCCTTCCTCTCCCCATGTCTCCCTCCCATCCTTCTTCTCCCCATGTCTCCCTCCCATCCTTCCTCTCCCCATGCCACCCTCCCATCCTTCTTCTCCCCAAGTCTCCCTCCCATCCTTCTTCTCCCCATGTCTCCCTTCCATCCTTCTTCTCCCCATGCCTCCCTCCCATCCTTCTTCTCCCCATGCCTCCTTCCTCTCCCCATCCAGCACCTCTGCTCCCCACCACAATAAAATAGTCTCAGCACCGTCGATGATCTTACACCAGATTTATGACTGTTCTCCTTATACACTGTAATTGAAGCAGGTGTGTAAGATTGTACCCAGCAGGTGTGTAAGACTGTTCCCAGCAGGTGTGAGATTGTTCCCAGCAGGTGTGTAAGACTGTTCCCAGCAGGTGTGTAAGACTGTTCTCAGCAGGTGTGAGATTGTTCCCAGCAGGTGTGTAAGACTGTTCCCAGCAGGTGTGTAAGACTGTTCCCAGCAGGTGTGAGATTGTTCCCAGCAGGTGTGTAAGACTGTTCCCAGCAGGTGTGTAAGACTGTTCCCAGCAGGTGTGAGATTGTTCCCAGCAGGTGTGTAAGATTGTACCCAGCAGGTGTGTAAGACTGTTCTCAGCAGGTGTGAGATTGTTCCCAGCAGGTGTGTAAGATTGTACCCAGCAGGTGTGTAAGACTGTTCTCAGCAGGTGTGAGATTGTTCCCAGCAGGTGTGTAAGACTGTTCCCAGCAGGTGTGTAAGACTGTTCTCAGCAGGTGTGAGACTGTTCCCAGCAGGTGTGTAAGACTGTTCCCAGCAGGTGTGTAAGACTGTTCCCAGCAGGTGTGAGATTGTTCCCAGCAGGTGTGTAAGATTGTACCCAGCAGGTGTGTAAGACTGTTCTCAGCAGGTGTGAGATTGTTCCCAGCAGGTGTGTAAGATTGTACCCAGCAGGTGTGTAAGACTGTTCTCAGCAGGTGTGAGATTGTTCCCAGCAGGTGTGTAAGACTGTTCCCAGCAGGTGTGAGATTGTTCCCAGCAGGTGTGTAAGACTGTTCCCAGCAGGTGTGTAAGATTGTACCCAGCAGGTGTGTAAGACTGTTCCCAGCAGGTGTGAGATTGTTCCCAGCAGGTGTGTAAGACTGTTCCCAGCAGGTGTGAGATTGTTCCCAGCAGGTGTGTAAGACTGTTCCCAGCAGGTGTGTAAGATTGTACCCAGCAGGTGTGTAAGACTGTTCCCAGCAGGTGTGAGATTGTTCCCAGCAGGTGTGTAAGATTGTTCCCAGCAGGTGTGAGATTGTTCCCAGCAGGTGTGTAAGACTGTTCCCAGCAGGTGTGTAAGACTGTTCCCAGCAGGTGTGTAAGACTGTTCCCAGCAGGTGTGTAAGATTGTACCCAGCAGGTGTGTAAGACTGTTCCCAGCAGGTGTGTAAGACTGTTCCCAGCAGGTGTGAGATTGTTCCCAGCAGGTGTGTAAGACTGTTCCCAGCAGGTGTGAGATTGTTCCCAGCAGGTGTGTAAGACTGTTCCCAGCAGGTGTGAGATTGTTCCCAGCAGGTGTGTAAGACTGTTCCCAGCAGGTGTGAGATTGTTCCCAGCAGGTGTGTAAGACTGTTCCCAGCAGGTGTGTAAGACTGTTCCCAGCAGGTGTGTAAGACTGTTCCCAGCTGGTGTGTAAGATTGTACCCAGCAGGTGTGTAAGACTGTTCCCAGCAGGTGTGTAAGACTGTTCCCAGCAGGTGTGAGATTGTTCCCAGCAGGTGTGTAAGACTGTTCCCAGCAGGTGTGAGATTGTTCCCAGCAGGTGTGTAAGACTGTTCCCAGCAGGTGTGTAAGACTGTTCCCAGCAGGTGTGTAAGACTGTTCCCAGCAGGTGTGTAAGACTGTTCCCAGCAGGTAAGACTGTTCCCAGCAGGTGTGTAAGACTTCCCAGCAGGTATGTAAGAGTGTTCCCAGCAGGTGTGTAAGAGTCTTCCCAGCAGGTGTGTAAGTGTTCCCAGCAGGTGTGTAAGAGTGTTCCCAGCAGGTGTGTAAGACTGTTCCCAGCAGGTGTGTAAGACTGTTCCCAGCAGGTGTGTAAGACTGTTCCCAGCAGGTGTGTAAGACTGTTCCCAGCAGGTGTGTAAGACTTCCCAGCAGGTATGTAAGAGTGTTCCCAGCAGGTGTGTAAGAGTGTTCCCAGCAGGTGTGTAAGTGTTCCCAGCAGGTGTGTAAGAGTGTTCCCAGCAGGTGTGTAAGAGTGTTCCCAGCAAGTGTGTAAGACTGTTCCCAGCAGGTGTGTAAGATTGTTCCCAGCAGGTGTGTAAGACTGTTCCCAGCAGGTGTGTAAGACTGTTCCCAGCAGGTGTGTAAGATTGTTCCCAGCAGGTGTGTAAGACTGTTCCCAGCAGGTGTGTATTATTCCCAGCAGGTGTGTAAGATTGTTCCCAGCAGGTGTGTAAGACTGTTCCCAGCAGGTGTGTAAGAGTGTTCCCAGCAGGTGTGTAAGAGTCTTCCCAGCAGGTGTGTAAGACTGTTCCCAGCAGGTGTGTAAGACTGTTCCCAGCAGGTGTGTAAGAGTGTTCCCAGCAGGTGTGTAAGATTGTTCCCAGCAGGTGTGTAAGACTGTTCCCAGCAGGTGTGTATTATTCCCAGCAGGTGTGTAAGATTGTTCCCAGCAGGTGTGTAAGACTGTTCCCAGCAGGTGTGTAAGAGTCTTCCCAGCAGGTGTGTAAGTGTTCCCAGCAGGTGTGTAAGATTGTTCCCAGCAGGTGTGTAAGACTGTTCCCAGCAGGTGTGTAAGAGTCTTCCCAGCAGGTGTGTAAGTGTTCCCAGCAGGTGTGTAAGTGTTCCCAGCAGGTGTGTAAGACTGTTCCCAGCAGGTGTGTAAGACTGTTCCCAGCAGGCGTGTAAGAGTGTTCCCAGCAGGTGTGTAAGAGTGTTCCCAGCAGGTGTGTAAGAGTGTTCCCAGCAGGTGTGTAAGAGTGTTCCCAGCAGGTGTGTAAGAGTGTTCCCAGCAGGTGTGTAAGATTGTTCCCAGCAGGTGTGTAAGAGTCTTCCCAGCAGGTGTGTAAGTGTTCCCAGCAGGTGTGTAAGTGTTCCCAGCAGGTGTGTAAGACTGTTCCCAGCAGGTGTGTAAGACTGTTCCCAGCAGGTGTGTAAGAGTGTTCCCAGCAGGTGTGTAAGAGTGTTCCCAGCAGGTGTGTAAGAGTGTTCCCAGCAGGTGTGTAAGACTGTTCCCAGCAGGTGTGTAAGAGTGTTCCCAGCAGGTGTGTAAGAGTGTTCCCAGCAGGTGTGTAAGACTGTTCCCAGCAGGTGTGTAAGACTGTTCCCAGCAGGTGTGTAAGAGTGTTCCCAGCAGGTGTGTAAGACTGTTCCCAGCAGGTGTGTAAGACTGTTCCCAGCAGGTGTGTAAGACTGTTCCCAGCAGGTGTGTAAGAGTGTTCCCAGCAGGTGTGTAAGAGTGTTCCCAGCAGGTGTGTAAGAGTGTTCCCAGCAGGTGTGTAAGACTGTTCCCAGCAGGTGTGTAAGACTGTTCCCAGCAGGTGTGTAAGAGTGTTCCCAGCAGGTGTGTAAGACTGTTCCCAGCAGGTGTGTAAGACTGTTCCCAGCAGGTGTGTAAGAGTGTTCCCAGCAGGTGTGTAAGACTGTTCCCAGCAGGTGTGTAAGAGTGTTCCCAGCAGGTGTGTAAGACTGTTCCCAGCAGGTGTGTAAGACTGTTCCCAGCAGGTGTGTAAGACTGTTCCCAGCAGGTGTGTAAGAGTGTTCCCAGCAGGTGTGTAAGACTGTTCCCAGCAGGTGTGTAAGAGTGTTCCCAGCAGGTGTGTAAGACTGTTCCCAGCAGGTGTGTAAGACTGTTCCCAGCAGGTGTGTAAGACTGTTCCCAGCAGGTGTGTAAGAGTGTTCCCAGCAGGTGTGTAAGAGTGTTCCCAGCAGGTGTGTAAGAGTGTTCCCAGCAGGTGTGTAAGACTGTTCCCAGCAGGTGTGTAAGACTGTTCCCAGCAGGTGTGTAAGACTGTTCCCAGCAGGTGTGTAAGACTGTTCCCAGCAGGTGTGTAAGAGTGTTCCCAGCAGGTGTGTAAGACTGTTCCCAGCAGGTGTGTAAGAGTGTTCCCAGCAGGTGTGTAAGACTGTTCCCAGCAGGTGTGTAAGACTGTTCCCAGCAGGTGTGTAAGACTGTTCCCAGCAGGTGTGTAAGAGTGTTCCCAGCAGGTGTGTAAGAGTGTTCCCAGCAGGTGTGTAAGAGTGTTCCCAGCAGGTGTGTAAGACTGTTCCCAGCAGGTGTGTAAGACTGTTCCCAGCAGGTGTGTAAGAGTGTTCCCAGCAGGTGTGTAAGACTGTTCCCAGCAGGTGTGTAAGACTGTTCCCAGCAGGTGTGTAAGAGTGTTCCCAGCAGGTGTGTAAGACTGTTCCCAGCAGGTGTGTAAGACTGTTCCCAGCAGGTGTGTAAGAGTGTTCCCAGCAGGTGTGTAAGAGTGTTCCCAGCAGGTGTGTAAGAGTGTTCCCAGCAGGTGTGTAAGAGTGTTGTAGAAAGTAAAGGACAACAACAACAACAACAGTGGCAGTAACAACAACAACAGCAACAACAGTGGCAGTAACAACAACAACAGTGGCAGTAACAACAACAACAGCAACAACAGTGGCAGTAACAACAACAACAACAGCAACAACAGTGGCAGTAACAACAACAACAGCAACAACAGTGGCAGTAACAACAACAACAACAGCAACAACAGTGGCAGTAACAACAACAACAGCAACAACAGTGGCAGTAACAACAACAACAACAGCAACAACAGTGGCAGTAACAACAACAACAACAGTGGCAGTAACAACAACAACAGTGGCAGTAACAACAACAACAGTGGCAGTAACAACAACAACAACAGTGGCAGTAACAACAACAACAGTGGCAGTAACAACAACAACAGTGGCAGTAACAACAACAACAACAGTGGCAGTAACAAATAACAATATAGTAAATAACAATAGTAACAATAACAGTGGTAGTAACAACAACAACAGAGAGGTAATAAGAACAACAGGCAGTAATATTAATAACAGTGGCAGTAATAAACAAATAATAGTAGCATTATAATAATAATAGGGAGAGTAAATGTAACAAATAAATAGTGGTAGAAATAATAATAATAGTATAGGTAATAAATACAACAGTGGGCAGTAATAACAATAACAGTAATAGTAATAATAATATGGCAGAAACAATAACAATAGTATATAAATAACAATAATAGTAGAAAATAAACAACAATAACAGGTGGTAGAAACAATAACAATGAGTAGTATAATAATAACAACAGTAGTAGTATCAAATAACAACAACAGCATCAACAGTGGCAGTAATAAATAAACAACAGCAACAACAGGCATATAACAATAAACAACAGCAACAACAGTGGCAGTAACAACAACAACAGCAACAACAGTGGCAGTAATAACAACAACAGCAACAACAGTGGCAGTAACAACAACAACAGCAACAACAGTGGCAGTAACAACAACATGGTTGAGTCAGCCAGGCTACCAAACTCACTACAAAGTACACCCACCATAATGTACACCCACCATAAAGTACACCCACCATAAAGTACACCCACCATAATGTACACCCACCATAAAGTACACCCACCACAAAGTACACCCACCATAATGTACACCCACCATAAAGTACACCCACCATAAAGTACACCCACCACAAAGTACACCCACCATAATGTACACCGACCATAAAGTACACCCACCACAAAGTACACCCACCATAATGTACACCCACCATAATGTACACCCACCATAAAGTACACCCACCATAATGTACACCCACCATAAAGTACACCCACCATAAAGTACACCCACCATAAAGTACACCCACCATAAAGTACACCCACCATAAAGTACACCCACCATAAAGTACACCCACCATAATGTACACCCACCATAAAGTGCACCCACCATAATGTACACCCACCATAAAGTACACCCACCATAAAGTACACCCACCATAATGTACACCCACCATAAAGTACACCCACCATAATGTACACCCACCATAATGTACACCCACCATAAAGTACACCCACCATAAAGTACACCCACCATAAAGTACACCCACCATAAAGTACACCCACCATAATGTACACCCACCATAAAGTACACCCACCATAAAGTACACCCACCATGAAGTACACCCACCATAAAGTACACCCACTATAAAGTACACCCACCATAATGTACACCCACCATAATGTACACCCACCATAAAGTACACCCACCATAAAGTACACCCACCATAAAGTACACCCGCCATAATGTACACCCACCATAATGTACACCCACCATAATGTACACCCACCATAAAGTGCACCCACCATAATGTACACCCACCATAAAGTACACCCACCATAATGTACACCCACCATAAGTACACCCACCATAAAGTACACCCACCAGAGTACACCCACCATAAAGTACACCCACCTTAATGTACACCCACCATAAAGTACACCCACCATAAAGTACACCCACCATAATGTACACCCACCATAATGTACACCCACCATAAAGTACACCCACCATAAAGTACACCCACAAAAAGTACACCCACCATAATGTACACCCACCATAACACACACCCACCATAAAGTACACCCACCACAGAGTACACCCACCATAAAGTACACCCACCATAAAGTACACACACCATAAAGTACACCCACCATAATGTACACCCACCATAATGTACACCCACCATAAAGTACACCCACCATAAAGTACACCCACCATAAAGTACACCCACCATAAAGTACAATGTACACTCACCATAATGTACACCCACCATAAAGTACACCCACCATAAAGTACACCCACCATAAAGTATACCCACCATAACACCCACCCACCATAAAGTACACCCACCACAGAGTACAGCCACCATAAAGTACACCCACCATATGTACACCCACCATAATTTACACCCACCATAAAGTACACCCACCATAAAGTACACCCACCATAATGTACACCCACCATAAAGTACACCCACCATAATGTACACCCACCATAATGTACACCCACCATAAAGTACACCCACCATAAAGTACACCCACCATAAAGTACACCCACCATAAAGTACACCCACCATAAAGTACACCCACCATAAAGTACACCCACCATAAAGTACACCCACCATAATGTACACCCACCATAATGTACACCCACCATAATGTACACCCACCATAAAGTGCACCCACCATAATGTACACCCACCATAAAGTACACCCACCATAATGTACACCCACCATAAAGTACACCCACCATAAAGTACACCCACCATAAAGTACACCCACCAGAGTACACCCACCATAAAGTACACCCACCTTAAATACACCCACCATAAAGTACACCCACCATAAAGTACACCCACCATAATGTACACCCACCATAATGTACACCCACCATAAAGTACACCCACCATAAAGTACACCCACCATAAAGTACACCCACCATAATGTACACCCACCATAACACACACCCACCATAAAGTACACCCACCACAGAGTACACCCACCATAAAGTACACCCACCATAAAGTACACCCACCATAAAGTACAATGTACACCCACCATAATGTACACCCACCATAAAGTACACCCACCATAAAGTACACCCACCATAAAGTATACCCACCATAACACCCACCCACCATAAAGTACACCCACCACAGAGTACACCCACCATAAAGTATACCCACCATAATGTACACCCACCATAATTTACACCCACCATAAAGTACACCCACCATAAAGTACACCCACCATAAAGTACACCCACCACACAGTACACCCACCATAAAGTACACCCACCATAAAGTACACCCACCATAATGTACACCCACCATAAAGTACACCCGCCATAAAGTACACCCACCATAAAGTACACCCACCATAAAGTACACCAACCATAAAGTACACCCACCATAAAGTACACCCACCATAATGTACACCCACCATAAAGTACACCCACCATAAAGTACACCCACCATAAACTACACCAACCATAAAGTACACCCACCATAACATACACCCACCATAAAGTACACCCACCACAGAGTACACCCACAATTAAGTACACCCACCATAAAGTACACCCACCATAAAGTACACCCACCATAATTTACACCCACCATAAAGTACACCCACCATAAAGTACACCCACCATAAAGTACACCCACCATAAAGTACACCCACCACACAGTACACCCACCATAAAGTACACCCACCATAAAGTACACCCACCATAATGTACACCCACCATAAAGTACACCCGCCATAAAGTACACCCACCATAAAGTACACCCACCATAAAGTACACCCACCATAAAGTACACCCACCATAAAGTACACCCACCATAATGTACACCCACCATAAAGTACACCCACCATAAAGTACACCCACCATAAAGTACACCAACCATAAAGTACACCCACCATAACATACACCCACCATAAAGTACACCCACCACAGAGTACACCCACAATTAAGTACACCCACCATAAAGTACACCCACCATAAAGTACACCCACCATAATGTACACCCACCATAATGTACACCCACCATAAAGTACACCCACCATAAAGTACACCCACCATAAAGTACACCCACCATAAAGTACACCCACCATAAAGTACACCCACCATAATGTACACCCACCATAAAGTACACCCACCATAAAGTACACCCACCATAAAGTACACCAACCATAAAGTACACCTACCATAACATACACCCACCATAAAGTACACCCACCACAGAGTACACCCACAATTAAGTACACAGACCATAAAGTACACCCACCATAAAGTACACCCACCATAAAGTACACCCACCATAAAGTACACCCACCATAAAGTACACCCACCATAAAGTACACCCACCATAATGTACACCCACCATAATGTACACCCACCATAAAGTACACCCACCATAAAGTACACCCACCATAAAGTACACCCACCATAAAGTACACCCACCATAAAGTACACCCACCATAAAGTACACCCACCATAAAGTACACCCACCATAAAGTACACCCACCATAAAGTACACCCACCATAATGTACACCCACCATAAAGTACACCCACCATAAAGTACACCCACCATAAAGTACACCCACCATAAAGTACACCCACCATAAAGTACACCCACCATAAAGTACACCCACCATAATGTACACCCACCATAATGTACACCCACCATAAAGTACACCCACCATAAAGTACACCCACCATAAAGTACACCCACCATAAAGTACAATGTACACCCACCATAATGTACACCCACCATAAAGTACACCCACCATAAAGTACACCCACCATAAAGTATACCCACCATAACACCCACCCACCATAAAGTACACCCACCACAGAGTACACCCACCATAAAGTACACCCACCATATGTACACCCACCATAATTTACACCCACCATAAAGTACACCCACCATAAAGTACACCCACCATAATGTACACCCACCATAAAGTACACCCACCATAATGTACACCCACCATAATGTACACCCACCATAAAGTACACCCACCATAAAGTACACCCACCATAAAGTACACCCACCATAAAGTACACCCACCATAAAGTACACCCACCATAATGTACACCCACCATAAAGTACACCCACCATAAAGTACACCCACCATGAAGTACACCCACCATAAAGTACACCCACTATAAAGTACACCCACCATAATGTACACCCACCATAATGTACACCCACCATAATGTACACCCACCATAAAGTACACCCACCATAAAGTACACCCACCATAAAGTACACCCACCATAATGTACACCCACCATAATGTACACCCACCATAATGTACACCCACCATAAAGTGCACCCACCATAATGTACACCCACCATAAAGTACACCCACCATAATGTACACCCACCATAAAGTACACCCACCATAAAGTACACCCACCATAAAGTACACCCACCAGAGTACACCCACCATAAAGTACACCCACCTTAATGTACACCCACCATAAAGTACACCCACCATAAAGTACACCCACCATAATGTACACCCACCATAATGTACACCCACCATAAAGTACACCCACCATAAAGTACACCCACCATAAAGTACACCCACCATAATGTACACCCACCATAACACACCCACCATAAAGTACACCCACCACAGAGTACACCCACCATAAAGTACACCCACCATAAAGTACACCCACCATAAAGTACAATGTACACCCACCATAAAGTACACCCACCATAAAGTACACCCACCATAAAGTATACCCACCATAACACCCACCCACCATAAAGTACACCCACCACAGAGTACACCCACCATAAAGTACACCCACCATAATGTACACCCACCATAATTTACACCCACCATAAAGTACACCCACCATAAAGTACACTCACCATAAAGTACACCCACCATAAAGTACACCCACCATAACACACCCACCATAAAGTACACCCACCACACAGTACACCCACCATAAAGTACACCCACCATAAAGTACACCCACCATAATGTACACCCACCATAAAGTACACCCGCCATAAAGTACACCCACCATAAAGTAGACCCACCATAAAGTAGACCCACCATAAAGTACACCCACCATAAAGTACACCCACCATAATGTACACCCACCATAAAGTACACCCACCATAAAGTACACCCACCATAAAGTACACCAACCATAAAGTACACCCACCATAACATACACCCACCATAAAGTACACCCACCACAGAGTACACCCACAATTAAGTACACCCACCATAAAGTACACCCACCATAAAGTACACCCACCATAATGTACACCCACCATAATGTACACCCACCATAAAGTACACCCACCATAAAGTACACCCACCATAAAGTACACCCACCATAAAGTACACCCACCATAAAGTACACCCACCATAATGTACACCCACCATAAAGTACACCCACCATAAAGTACACCCACCATAAAGTACACCAACCATAAAGTACACCCACCATAACATACACCCACCATAAAGTACACCCACCACAGAGTACACCCACAATTAAGTACACCCACCATAAAGTACACCCACCATAAAGTACACCCACCATAAAGTACACCCACCATAAAGTACACCCACCATAAAGTACACCCACCATAAAGTACACCCACCATAATGTACACCCACCATAATGTACACCCACCATAAAGTACACCCACCATAATGTACACCCACCATAAAGTACACCCACCATAAAGTACACCCACCATAAAGTACACCCACCATAAAGTACACCCACCATAAAGTACACCCACCATAAAGTACACCCACCATAAAGTACACCCACCATAAAGTACACCCACCATAAAGTACACCCACCATAAAGTACACCCACCATAAAGTACACCCACCATAAAGTACACCCACCATAATGTACACCCACCATAAAGTACACCCACCATAAAGTACACCCACCATAAAGTACACCCACCATAAAGTACACCCACCATAAAGTACACCCACCATAAAGTACACCCACCATAATGTACACCCACCATAATGTACACCCACCATAAAGTACACCCACCATAAAGTACACCCACCATAATGTACACCCACCATAAAGTACACCCACCATAAAGTACACCCACCATAAAGTACACCCACCATAAAGTACACCCACCATAAAGTACACCCACCATAATGTACACCCACCATAATGTACACCCACCATAAAGTACACCCACCATAAAGTACACCCACCATAATGTACACCCACCATAAAGTACACCCACAATTAAGTACACCCACCATAAAGTACACCCACCATAAAGTACACCCACCATAATGTACACCCACCATAATGTACACCCACCATAAAGTACACCCACCATAAAGTACACCCACCATAAAGTACACCCACCATAAAGTACACCCACCATAAAGTACACCCACCATAATGTACACCCACCATAAAGTACACCCACCATAAAGTACACCCACCATAAAGTACACCAACCATAAAGTACACCCACCATAACATACACCCACCATAAAGTACACCCACCACAGAGTACACCCACAATTAAGTACACCCACCATAAAGTACACCCACCATAAAGTACACCCACCATAAAGTACACCCACCATAAAGTACACCCACCATAAAGTACACCCACCATAAAGTACACCCACCATAATGTACACCCACCATAATGTACACCCACCATAAAGTACACCCACCATAATGTACACCCACCATAAAGTACACCCACCATAAAGTACACCCACCATAAAGTACACCCACCATAAAGTACACCCACCATAAAGTACACCCACCATAAAGTACACCCACCATAAAGTACACCCACCATAAAGTACACCCACCATAAAGTACACCCACCATAAAGTACACCCACCATAAAGTACACCCACCATAATGTACACCCACCATAAAGTACACCCACCATAAAGTACACCCACCATAAAGTACACCCACCATAAAGTACACCCACCATAAAGTACACCCACCATAAAGTACACCCACCATAATGTACACCCACCATAATGTACACCCACCATAAAGTACACCCACCATAAAGTACACCCACCATAATGTACACCCACCATAAAGTACACCCACCATAAAGTACACCCACCATAAAGTACACCCACCATAAAGTACACCCACCATAAAGTACACCCACCATAATGTACACCCACCATAATGTACACCCACCATAAAGTACACCCACCATAAAGTACACCCACCATAATGTACACCCACCATAAAGTACACCCACCATAAAGTACACCCACCATAAAGTACACCCACCATAAAGTACACCCACCATAAAGTACACCCACCATAAAGTACACCCACCATAAAGTACACCCACCATAATGTACACCCACCATAAAGTACACCCACCATAAAGTACACCCACCATAATGTACACCCACCATAAAGTACACCCACCATAAAGTACACCCACCATAAAGTACACCCACCATAAAGTACACCCACCATAAGGTACACCCACCATAATGTACACCCACCATAATGTACACCCACCATAAAGTACACCCACCATAAAGTACACCCACCATAATGTACACCCACCATAAAGTACACCCACCATAAAGTACACCCACCATAAAGTACACCCACCATAAAGTACACCCACCATAAAGTACACCCACCATAAAGTACACCCACCATAATGTACACCCACCATAAAGTACACCCACCATAAAGTACACCCACCATAACATACACCCACCATAACATACACCCACCATAAAGTACACCCACAATTAAGTACACCCACCATAATATTATCTACCATAGTTCAGCTTATCAGTCATCATTAATCACCTTGGTCAATATACCAGCCTTCACTTGGCCACACTCTGATAAGATTAATTTACCTGTGTGCACCTAAGTGAAGATAACACTTCCAACACCTGTGACCAACACATGAAAGTGGTCTTGTGTGCACCTAAGTGAAAATAACACTTCCAACACCTGTGACTAACACATGAAAGTGGTCTTGTGTGCACCTAAGTGAAGATAACACTTGCAACACCTGTGACCAACACATGAAAGTGGTCTTGTGTGCACCTAAGTGAAGATAACACTTGCAACACCTGTGACCAACACATGAAAGTGGTCTTGTGTGCACCTAAGTGAAGATAACACTTCCAACACCTGTGACCAACACATGAAAGTGGTCTTGTGTGCACCTAAGTGAAGATAACACTTCCAACACCTGTGACCAACACATGAAAGTGGTCTTGTGTGCACCTAAGTGAAGATAACACTTCCAACACCTGTGACCAACACATGAAAATGGTCTTGTGTGCACCTAAGTGAAGATAACACTTCCAACACCTGTGACCAACACATGAAAGTGGTCTTGTGTGCACCTAAGTGAAAATAACACTTCCAACACCTGTGACCAAATAACACTTCCAATACCTGTGACCAACACATGAAAGTGGTCTTGTGTGCACCTAGGTGAAGATAACACTTCCAACACCTGTGACCAACACAAGAAAGTGGTCTTGTGTGACCACCGTCCAAGATAACACTTCCAACACCTGTGACCAACACAAGAAAGTGGTCTTGTGTGACCACCGTCCAAGATAACACTCCCAACACCTGTGACCAACACAAGAAAGTGGTCTTGTGTGACCACCGTCCAAGATAACACTCCCAACACCTGTGATCAACACAAGAAAGTGGTCTTGTGTGACCACCGTCCAAGATAACACTCTCAACACCTGTGATCAACACAAGAAAGTGGTCTTGTGTGACCACCGTCCAAGATAACACTCCCAACACCTGTGACCAACACAAGAAAGTGGTCTTGTGTGACCACCGTCCAAGATAACACTCTCAACACCTGTGATCAACACAAGAAAGTGGTCTTGTGTGACCACCGTCCAAGATAACACTCCCAACACCTGTGATCAACACAAGAAAGTGGTCTTGTGTGACCACCGTCCAAGATAACACTCCCAACACTGTGATCAACACAAGAAAGTGGTCTTGTGTGACCACCGTCCAAGATAACACTCTCAACACCTGTGATCAACACAAGAAAGTGGTCTTGTGTGAACCGTCCAAGATAACACTCCCAACACCTGTGATCAACACAAGAAAGTGGTCTTGTGTGACCACCGTCCAAGATAACACTCCCAACACCTGTGATCAACACAAGAAAGTGGTCTTGTGTGACCACCGTCCAAGATAACACTCTCAACACCTGTGATCAACACAAGAAAGTGGTCTTGTGTGACCACCGTCCAAGATAACACTCCCAACACCTGTGACCAACACAAGAAAGTGGTCTTGTGTGACCACCGTCCAAGATAACACTCTCAACACCTGTGACCAACACAAGAAAGTGGTCTTGTGTGACCACCGTCCAAGATAACACTCTCAACACCTGTGACCAACACAAGAAAGTGGTCTTGTGTGACCACCGTCCAAGATAACACTCCCAACACCTGTGACCAACACAAGAAAGTGGTCTTGTGTGACCACCGTCCAAGATAACACTCTCAACACCTGTGACCAACACAAGAAAGTGGTCTTGTGTGACCACCGTCCAAGATAACACTCTCAACCTGTGATCAACACAAGAAAGTGGTCTTGTGTGACCACCGTCCAAGATAACACTCCCAACACCTGTGACCAACACAAGAAAGTGGTCTTGTGTGACCACCGTCCAAGATAACACTCTCAACACCTGTGATCAACACCTGTGACCACCGTCCAAGATAACACTCTCACATGACCAACACAAGAAAGTGGTCTTGTGTGACCACCGTCCAAGATAACACTCCCAACACCTGTGATCAACACAAGAAAGTGGTCTTGTGTGACCACCGTCCAAGATAACACTCTCAACACCTGTGATCAACACAAGAAAGTGGTCTTGTGTGACCACCGTCCAAGATAACACTCCCAACACCTGTGATCAACACAAGAAAGTGGTCTTGTGTGACCACCGTCCAAGATAACACTCCCAACACCTGTGATCAACACAAGAAAGTGGTCTTGTGTGACCACCGTCCAAGATAACACTCTCAACACCTGTGATCAACACAAGAAAGTGGTCTTGTGTGACCACCGTCCAAGATAACACTCCCAACACCTGTGACCAACACAAGAAAGTGGTCTTGTGTGACCACCGTCCAAGATAACACTCTCAACACCTGTGACCAACACAAGAAAGTGGTCTTGTGTGACCACCGTCCAAGATAACACTCTCAACACCTGTGACCAACACAAGAAAGTGGTCTTGTGTGACCACCGTCCAAGATAACACTCCCAACACCTGTGACCAACACAAGAAAGTGGTCTTGTGTGACCACCGTCCAAGATAACACTCCCAACACCTGTGACCAACACAAGAAAGTGGTCTTGTGTGACCACCGTCCAAGATAACACTCTCAACACCTGTGATCAACACAAGAAAGTGGTCTTGTGTGACCACCGTCCAAGATAACACTCCCAACACCTGTGACCAACACAAGAAAGTGGTCTTGTGTGACCACCGTCCAAGATAACACTCTCAACACCTGTGATCAACACAAGAAAGTGGTCTTGTGTGACCACCGTCCAAGATAACACTCTCAACACCTGTGACCAACACAAGAAAGTGGTCTTGTGTGACCACCGTCCAAGATAACACTCTCAACATTCAAGAAAGCGTGAATATTGGCCTACAAAAACATGTGGTTGAAGTGAAGTGGTTCAAGGACTGAAACGTCATCAATAACGATGTACTAAGTGAATGTCTGTGTGTTATTATCCTGGGTAATTTAGGCTGTGTTGTTAAGGACAACAAAAAAGAAACGTGTTCCAGGAGAAAACTTTTACTCGGACAACGTTTCGCTCTGAGGAAGAGCATCATCGTGAGCTGAGAGAGATCTGCGCAGCGCAAGAAGTTGTGGCAACAAAATCCTGCGTTGAGCTGCAACTCTGTCTTCACGAAACCGGAGAAACTCTAGAGTGTGACCCGGAACTGGTGATGTTATATATCAGGGTTGAGGTGTTGAGGAGAAACACTGAAAGTTATGAATGTGGTTTGAGGTGAGAGGCAGGTGTATACACCTAGCTGTGGCCGCCAGGGGTTGAGTCTCAGCTCGTGGCTCCGCATCTCCACAAATGACCGGTAACAAAGGTGTGTAGGTGACAGGTGTGGGGCGACACACACGTGTCTTACCATATATATACTCTAGGTATATATGAATCCATTGGTGGGTGTGAGTTGGACCTGACTAGCTTGTGCTACCAGGTCGGATGCAGTGCTCCTCCCTTAAGTGACGTGTCTGACCTCACTAGGTCAAGGCATTGGCTTAAGCCGGTGGGAGAATTGGACCTGCCTCGCATAGGCCAGTAGTGTTCCTCCTTTCTTATGTTCTTCTTTTGTTCTTTTTAAAGAATTTATCAATAATGTCAGAACTTTCAACGTACTGATACAACTTATGTTTATATTACTACCACCACTACCACTACTACCACCACAAGTACCACCACTAGTACCACCACTAGTACTACCACTAGTACCACCACCACCACTACTACCACCACTACTACCACCACTACTACCACCACTACTACCACCACCACCACTACTACCACCACTACCACTACTACCACCACTAGTACCACCACTAGTACCACCACTAGTACCAGCACTAGTACCACCACTAGTACTACCACTAGTACCACCACCACCACTACTACCACCACTAGTACTACCACCACTACTACCACCACTACTACCACCACCACCACTACTACCACCACTACTACCACCACTAGTACTACCACCACTACTACCACCACTACTACCACCACTAGTACTACCACCACTAGTACTACCACCACTAGTACTACCACTACCACTACTACCACCACTAGTACTACCACCACTAGTACTACCACCACTACTACCACCACTAGTACTACCACCACTAGTACTACCACCACTAGTACTACCACCACTAGTACTACCACCACCACCACTACTACCACCACTAGTACTACCACCACCACCACTACTACCACCACTAGTACTACCACCACCACCACTGCTACCACCACTAGTACTACCACCACCACTACCACTACTACTACCACCACTAGTACTACCACCACTAGTACTACCACCACCACCACCACCACTACTACCACCACTAGTACTACCACCACCACTACTACCACCACTAGTACTACCACCACCACCACTAGTACTACCACTACTACCACCACCACTACTACCACCACTACTACCACCACTACCACCA
The DNA here is from genome assembly GCF_038502225.1 of Cherax quadricarinatus. Taxonomy (NCBI): domain Eukaryota; kingdom Metazoa; phylum Arthropoda; class Malacostraca; order Decapoda; family Parastacidae; genus Cherax; species Cherax quadricarinatus. The sequence goes on along the minus strand of NC_091314.1, from coordinate 737,388 downwards.
CTACTACCACCACTACTACCACCACTAGTACCAACACTACTACCACTACTACCACCACCACCACCACTACTACCACCACTAGTACCACCACTACTACCACCACCACCACTACTACCACCACTACTACCACTACTACCACCACCACCACCACTACTACCACCACTAGTACTACCACCACCACCACTACTACCACCACTAGTACTACCACCACTAGTACTACCACCACCACCACTACTACCACCACTAGTACTACCACCACCACCACTGCTACCACCACTAGTACTACCACCACTAGTACTACCACCACCACTACCACTACTACTACCACCACTAGTACTACCACCACCACCACCACTACTACCACTAGTACTACCACCACCACCACCACTACTACCACCACTAGTACTACCACCACCACCACTACTACCACCACTAGTACTACCACCACCACCACCACTACTACCACCACTAGTACTACCACCACCACCACTACTACCACCACTAGTACTACCACCACCACCACTACTACCACCACTAGTACTACCACCACTAGTACTACCACCACTACTACCACCACTAGTACTACCACCACCACCACTACTACCACCACTAGTACTACCACCACCACCACTCCTACCACCACTAGTACTACCACCACCACCACTACTATAACCACTAGTACTACCACCACTAGTACAACCACCACCACCACTGCTACCACCACTAGTACTACCACCACTAGTACTACCACCACCACTACCACTACTACTACCACCACTAGTACTACCACCACCACCACTACTACCACCACTAGTACTACCACCACCACCACTGCTACCACCACTAGTACTACCACCACTAGTACTACCACCACTACTACCACTACCACCACTAGTACTACCACCATCACTACTTACCACCACTAGTACTACCACCACCACTACTACCACTACCACCACTAGTACTACCACCACCACTACTACCACTACCACCACTAGTACTACCACCACCACTACTACCACTACCACCACTAGTACTACCACCACCACCACTACTACCACCACTAGTACTACCACCACCACCACTACTACCACCACTAGTACTACCACCACTACCACCACTAGTACTACCACCACTAGTACTACCACCACCACCACTACTACTACCACCACTAGTACTACCACCACCACCACTACTACCACCACTAGTACTACCACCACCACTGCTACCACCACTAGTACTACCACCGCCACCACCACTACCACCACTAGTACTACCACCACCACCACTACTACCACCACTAGTACTACCACCACCACCACTACTACCACCACTAGTACTACCACCACCACTGCTACCACCACTGCTACCACCACTAGTACTACCACCGCCACCACCACTAGTACTACAACCACCACTACTACCACCACTAGTACTACCACCACCACTGCTACCACCACTGCTACCACCACTAGTACTACCACCGCCACCACCACTACCACCACTAATACTACCACCACCACCACTACTACCACCACTAGTACTACCACCACCACCACTACTACCACCACTAGTACTACCACCACCACTAGTACTACCACCACCACCACTACTACCACCACTAGTACTACCACCACCACCACTACTACCACCACTAGTACTACCACCACCACCACTAGTACTACCACCACCACCACTACTACCACCACTAGTACTATCACCACCACTACTACCACTACTACTACCACCACTAGTACTACCACCACCACCACTGCTACCACCACTAGTACTACCACCGCCACCACTACTACCACCACTAGTACTACCACCACCACCACTACTACCACCACTAGTACTACCACCACCACCACTACTACCACCACTAGTACTACCACCACCACCACTACTACCACCACTAGTACTACCACCACCACCACTACTACCACCACTACTACCACCACTAGTACTACCACCACCACCACTACTACCACCACTAGTACTACCACCACCACCACTACTACCACCACTACTACCACCACTAGTACTACCACCACCACTACTACTACCACTAGTACTACTACCACCACCACTACTACCACTACTAGTACTACTACCACCACCACCACTACTACTATCACCACTAGTACTACTACCACCACCACTACTACTACCACCACTAGTACTACCACCACCACCACCACTAGTACTACTACCACCACCACTACTACTACCACCACTAGTACTACTACCACCACCACTACTACTACCACCACTAGTACTACCACCACCACCACTACTACCACCACTAGTACTACTACCACCACCACTACTACCACCACTACTACTACCACCACTAGTACTACTATCACCACCACTACTACTACCACCACTAGTACTACCACCACCACCACTACTACCACCACTAGTACTACTACCACCACCACTACTACCACCACTACTACTACCACCACTAGTACTACCACCACCACCACTACTACCACCACTAGTACTACTACCACCACCACTACTACTACCACCACTAGTACTACCACCACCACTACTACTACCACCACTAGTACTACTACCACCACCACTACTACTACCACCACTAGTACTACCACCACCACCACTACTACCACCACTAGTACTACTACCACCACCACTACTACCACCACTACTACTACCACCACTAGTACTACTGCCACCACTGTCACCGCTACAACCACCACCATCACTGTCACCACTAGTACTACTACCACCACTGTCACCGCTACAACCACCATTATCACTGTCACCACTAGTACTACTACCAACACCATCACTGTCACCACTAGTACTACTACCACAAGTGTCACTACTACAACCACCACCATCACTGTCGCCACTATAACCACCACCATCATTGTCACCACTAGTACTTCTACCACCACTGTCACCACTACAACCACCACCATCACTGTCACCACTAGTACTACTGCCACCACTATCACCACTAGTACTACTACCACCACTGTCACCACTACAACCACTATCATCACTGTCACCACTAGTACTACTACCACCAGTGTCACCACTAGTACTACTCCCACCACTATCACCACTGGTACTACTACCACCACTGTCACCACTAGTACTACTACCACCATTGTCACCACGACCATCACTATCACCACTAGTACTACTACCACCACTGTCATCACTAGTACTACTACCACCACTGTCATCACTAGTACTACTACCACCACTATCACCACTAGTACTACTACCACCACTATCACCACTAGTACTACTACCACCACTATCACCACTAGTACTACTACCACCACTAGTACTACCACCACTGTCATCACTAGTACTACTACCACCACTAGTACTACTACCACCACTGTTATCACTAGTACTACTACCACCACTATCACCACTAGTACTACTACCACCACTATCATCACTAGTACTACTACCACCACTATCGCCACTAGTACTACTACCACCACTATCACCACTAGTACTACTACTACGACCACTGTCATCACTAGTACTACTACCACCACTATCACCACTAGTACTACTACCACCACTATCACCACTAGTACTACTACCATCTAGTAAATAATCCCTGACAATAATAACAACGTTCAACTATCACAAGAGTAACACAAGACCTTCACAACTGTCACAAGAGTAACACAAGACCTTCACAACTGTCACAAGTGTAACACAAGACCTTCACAACTGTCACAAGAGTAACACAAGACCTTCACAACTGTCACAAGAGTAACACAAGACCTTCACAACTGTCACAAGAGTAACACAAGACCTTCACAACTGTCACAAGTGTAACACAAGACCTTCACAACTGTCACAAGAGTAACACAAGACCTTCACAACTGTCACAAGAGTAACACAAGACCTTCACAACTGTCACAAGAGTAACACAAGACCTTCACAACTGTCACAAGAGTAACACAAGACCTTCACAACTGTCACAAGAGTAACACAAGACCTTCACAACTGTCACAAGTGTAACACAAGACCTTCACAACTGTCACAAGAGTAACACAAGACCTTCACAACTGTCACAAGAGTAACACAAGACCTTCACAACTGTCACAAGAGTAACACAAGACCTTCACAACTGTCACAAGAGTAACACAAGACCTTCACAACTGTCACAAGAGTAACACAAGACCTTCACAACTGTCACAAGAGTAACACAAGACCTTCACAACTGTCACAAGAGTAACACAAGACCTTCACAACTGTCACAAGAGTAACACAAGACCTTCACAACTGTCACAAGAGTAACACAAGACCTTCACAACTGTCACAAGAGTAACACAAGACCTTCACAACTGTCACAAGAGTAACACAAGACCTTCACAACTGTCACAAGAGTAACACAAGACCTTCACAAATGTCACAAGAGTAACACAAGACCTTCACAACTGTCACAAGAGTAACACAAGACCTTCACAACTGTCACAAGAGTAACACAAGACCTTCACAAATGTCACAAGAGTAACACAAGACCTTCACAACTGTCACAAGAGTAACACAAGAGCTTCACAACTGTCACAAGAGTAACACAAGACCTTCACAACTGTCACAAGTGTAACACAAGACCTTCACAACTGTCACAAGAGTAACACAAGAGCTTCACAACTAGCAACTAACTGCTTAACAACATTCAGTGACACTTGCAAAAACTGATACAAAAACCTGCCCAGTTGTCTACTGCTCAAATTAATTCACACGTAACAAAAACTACAATAAATAGTTAATAACATGAGTGTCATGTTTGTTATTAAGATGATGACAGTGTGTACCGTCACCGTCATGTTTGTTATTAAGATGATGACAGTGTGTACCGTCACCGTCATGTTTGTTATTAAGATGATGACAGTGTGTACCGTCACTGTCATGTTTGTTGTTAAGATGATGACAGTGTGTACCGTCACTGTCATGTTTGTTATTAAGATGATGACAGTGTGTACCGTCACCGTCATGTTTGTTATTAAGATGATGACAGTGTGTACCGTCACCGTCATGTTTGTTATTAAGATGATGACAGTGTGTACCGTCACTGTCATGTTTGTTATTAAGATGATGACAGTGTGTACCGTCACCGTCATGTTTGTTATTAAGATGATGACAGTGTGTACCGTCACCGTCATGTTTGTTATTAAGATGATGACAGTGTGTACCGTCACTGTCATGTTTGTTGTTAAGATGATGACAGTGTGTACCGTCACTGTCATGTTTGTTGTTAAGATGATGACAGTGTGTACCGTCACTGTCATGTTTGTTGTTAAGATGATGACAGTGTGTACCGTCACCGTCATGTTTGTTATTAAGATGATGACAGTGTGTACCGTCACCGTCATGTTTGTTATTAAGATGATGACAGTGTGTACCGTCACTGTCATGTTTGTTATTAAGATGATGACAGTGTGTACCGTCACTGTCATGTTTGTTATTAAGATGATGACAGTGTGTACCGTCACCGTCATGTTTGTTATTAAGATGATGACAGTGTGTACCGTCACTGTCATGTTTGTTATTAAGATGATGACAGTGTGTACCGTCACCGTCATGTTTGTTTGTTATTAAGATGATGACAGTGTGTACCGTCACCGTCATGTTTGTTATTAAGATGATGACAGTGTGTACCGTCACCATCATGTTTGTTATTAAGATGATGACAGTGTGTACCGTCACCGTCATGTTTGTTATTAAGATGATGACAGTGTGTACCGTCACCATCATGTTTGTTATTAAGATGATGACAGTGTGTACCGTCACCGTCATGTTTGTTATTAAGATGATGACAGTGTGTACCGTCACCATCATGTTTGTTATTAAGATGATGACAGTGTGTACCGTCACTGTCATGCTTGTTATTAAGATGATGACAGTGTGTACCGTCACTGTCATGTTTGTTATTAAGATGATGACAGTGTGTACCGTCACCATCATGTTTGTTATTAAGATGATGACAGTGTGTACCGTCACCATCATGTTTGTTATTAAGATGATGACAGTGTGTACCGTCACCATCATGTTTGTTATTAAGATGATGACAGTGTGTACCGTCACCATCATGTTTGTTATTAAGATGATGACAGTGTGTACCGTCACCATCATGTTTGTTATTAAGATGATGACAGTGTGTACCGTCACTGTCATGTTTGTTATTAAGATGATGACAGTGTGTACCGTCACTGTCATGTTTGTTATTAAGATGATGACAGTGTGTACCGTCACCATCATGTTTGTTATTAAGATGATGACAGTGTGTACCGTCACCATCATGTTTGTTATTAAGATGATGACAGTGTGTACCGTCACCATCATGTTTGTTATTAAGATGATGACAGTGTGTACCGTCACCATCATGTTTGTTATTAAGATGATGACAGTGTGTACCGTCACTGTCATGTTTGTTATTAAGATGATGACAGTGTGTACTGTCATGTTTGTTATTAAGATGATGACAGTGTGTACCGTCACCATCATGTTTGTTATTAAGATGATGACAGTGTGTACCGTCACCATCATGTTTGTTATTAAGATGATGACAGTGTGTACCGTCACCATCATGTTTGTTATTAAGATGATGACAGTGTGTACCGTCACCATCATGTTTGTTATTAAGATGATGACAGTGTGTACCGTCACCATCATGTTTGTTATTAAGATGATGACAGTGTGTACCGTCACTGTCATGTTTGTTATTAAGATGATGACAGTGTGTACCGTCACTGTCATGTTTGTTATTAAGATGATGACAGTGTGTACCGTCACCATCATGTTTGTTATTAAGATGATGACAGTGTGTACCGTCACCATCATGTTTGTTATTAAGATGATGACAGTGTGTACCGTCACCATCATGTTTGTTATTAAGATGATGACAGTGTACCGTACCATGTTTGTTATTAAGATGTCAGTGTGTACACTGTCATGTTTGTTATTAAGATGATGACAGTGTGTACCGTCACCGTCATGTTTGTTATTAAGATGATGACAGTGTGTACCGTCACTGTCATGTTTGTTATTAAGATGATGACAGTGTGTACCGTCACCGTCATGTTTGTTATTAAGATGATGACAGTGTGTACCGTCACCATCATGTTTGTTATTAAGATGATGACAGTGTGTACCGTCACTGTCATGTTTGTTATTAAGATGATGACAGTGTGTACCGTCACTGTCATGTTTGTTATTAAGATGATGACTGTGTACCGTCACCGTCATGTTTGTTATTAAGATGATGACAGTGTGTACCGTCACCATCATGTTTGTTATTAAGATGATGACAGTGTGTACCGTCACTGTCATGTTTGTTATTAAGATGATGACAGTGTGTACTGTCATGTTTGTTATTAAGATGATGACAGTGTGTACCGTCACTGTCATGTTTGTTATTAAGATGATGACAGTGTGTACCGTCACTGTCATGTTTGTTATTAAGATGATGACAGTGTGTACCGTCACTGTCATGTTTGTTATTAAGATGATGACAGTGTGTACCGTCACTGTCATGTTTGTTATTAAGATGATGACAGTGTGTACCGTCACTGTCATGTTTGTTATTAAGATGATGACAGTGTGTACCGTCACTGTCATGTTTGTTATTAAGATGATGACAGTGTGTACCGTCACTGTCATGTTTGTTATTAAGATGATGACAGTGTGTACAGTGTGTACCGTCACCATCATGTTTGTTATTAAGATGATGACAGTGTGTACCGTCACTGTCATGTTTGTTATTAAGATGATGACAGTGTGTACCGTCACTGTCATGTTTGTTATTAAGATGATGACAGTGTGTACCGTCACTGTCATGTTTGTTATTAAGATGATGACAGTGTGTACCGTCACTGTCATGTTTGTTATTAAGATGATGACAGTGTGTACCGTCACTGTCATGTTTGTTATTAAGATGATGACAGTGTGTACCGTCACTGTCATGTTTGTTATTAAGATGATGACAGTGTGTACCGTCACTGTCATGTTTGTTATTAAGATGATGACAGTGTGTACCGTCACTGTCATGTTTGTTATTAAGATGATGACAGTGTGTACCGTCACCATCATGTTTGTTATTAAGATGATGACAGTGTGTACCGTCACCATCATGTTTGTTATTAAGATGATGACAGTGTGTACCGTCACCGTCATGTTTGTTATTAAGATGATGACAGTGTACCGTACCATGTTTGTTATTAAGATGTGACTGTGTGTACCGTCACGGTCATGTTTGTTATTAAGATGATGACAGTGTGTACCGTCACCATCATGTTTGTTATTAAGATGATGACAGTGTACCGTACATCGATGACAGTGTGTACCGTCACCGTCATGTTTGTTCTTAAGATGATGACAGTGTGTACCGTCACTGTCATGTTTGTTATTAAGATGATGACAGTGTGTACCGTCACGTCACTGTCATGTTTGTTATTAAGATGATGACAGTGTGTACCGTCACTGTCATGTTTGTTATTAAGATGATGACAGTGTGTACCGTCACAGTCATGTTTGTTATTAAGATGATGACAGTGTGTACCGTCACCACCGTCATGTTTGTTATTAAGATGATGACAGTGTGTACCGTCACCGTCATGTTTGTTATTAAGATGATGACAGTGTGTACCGTCACTGTCATGTTTGTTATTAAGATGATGACAGTGTGTACCGTCACTGTCATGTTTGTTATTAAGATGATGACAGTGTGTACCGTCACGTCACCTTCATGTTTGTTATTAAGATGATGACAGTGTGTACCGTCACTGTCATGTTTGTTATTAAGATGATGACAGTGTGTACCGTCACTGTCATGTTTGTTATTAAGATGATGACAGTGTGTACCGTCACCGTCATGTTTGTTATTAAGATGATGACAGTGTGTACCGTCACTGTCATGTTTGTTATTATGATGGTGACAGTGTGTACCATGTTTGTTATTAAGATGATGACAGTGTGTACCGTCACTGTCATGTTTGTTATTAAGATGATGACAGTGTGTACCGTCACCGTCATGTTTGTTATTAAGATGATGACAGTGTGTACCGTCACCGTCATGTTTGTTATTAAGATGATGACAGTGTGTACCGTCACTGTCATGTTTGTTATTAAGATAATGACAGTGTGTACCGTCACCGTCATGTTTGTTATTAAGATAATGACAGTGTGTACCGTCACCGTCATGTTTGTTATTAAGATGATGACAGTGTGTACCGTCACCGTCATGTTCAATCACTCTACCTCATAACAACAACCACACAAACATGGTATTATCTGTGACTTACCTATGACTGGTTTTGAGAGTTTTTTTTTTTATTCTGCAAGACCTGGGGGTCAGAGCACATTGTTCTCTGCTGGGTCAGCCAAGATGTTCCTGCTACCAGCATCTCATCTGGCACTTGCTTCATCTCACACTTGTGTCGCGAAGACGTCCACTTTCCTCTTGAATACCTTTAACCTTTCCATCACTACCCACAACCACACCCATCTAGGCATGGTTGCGCAGAGTTGTAGGGCGTCTAGAGTTTAGCTAGCTTCCTGGGAGGCTGCCTAGATCACACCGATTCAAATCTCGACCAGAGAGAGAGATCGCGGTCATCAGGATTCGAACCCACGTTTGGAAGATGGCATAGTTCCACACATGACACCATAATCCACCCTGGAAGTAGTCCAGGCGCGGGCCACGAGGGCAGTGACCCCTGGAACTGGTCCAGGCGTGGGCCACCAGGGCAGTGACCCCTGGAACTGGTCCAGGCGTGGGCCACGAGGGCACTGACCCCTGGAACTAGTCCAAGCGTGGGCCACGGGGGCAGTGACCCCCTGGTATCCTCAAGTATTCAACAGGTAGGTCGTCTCCTGGTCACAAGGAAGGAGAGGGGGAGGGGAAACGGGGAGGATTTACCTGGTCTTGAGGGTGTTAAACAAGACCTGCTTGAGAGACTGTTCAGTTAGGTTGTTAGTGAAAGCTGCCTGCATGCAGGCCAGGACTCACAAGTCTGTAAATATTATGATGTCACAATATCATGGCTAATAATAATAATAATAATAATAATAATAATAATAATGGCCTGAAAAATGGACGGGCAGGTTTGATGCGAAGAAGGCAACTCCAGTTCCTTGAATCAAGAGCCCCTGACCAGCCTCAAGACACCCTGAAGGACCTGGATGGATCAAGGACACCTGCGTGTCATGCGCTGACTGTCAGGGTACGTCCTCACGTGTTTAGTGTCACGCTGACGTGCTTCGTGTCACGCTAACGTGCTTCGTGTCACGCTGACGTGCTTCGTGTCACGCTGACGTGCTTCGTGTCACGCTGACGTGCTTCGTGTCACGCTGACGTGCTTCATGTCACGCTGACGTGCTTCGTGTCACGCTGACGTGCTTCGTGTCACGCTGACGTGCTTCGTGTCACGCTGACGTGCTTCGTGTCACGCTGACGTGCTTCATGTCACGCTGACGTGCGAAGTGTCACGCTGACGTGCTTCGTGTCACGCTGACGTGCTTCGTGTCACGCTAACGTGCTTCGTGTCACGCTGACGTGCGAAGTGTCACGCTGACGTGCAAAGTGCCACGCTGACGTGCTTCGTGTCACGCTGACGTGCGAAGTGTCACGCTGACGTGCTTCGTGTCACGCTGGTGTGCTTCGTGTCACGCTGACGTGCTTCGTGTCACGCTGACGTGCTTCGCGTCACGCTGACGTGCGAAGTGTCACGCTGGTGTGCTTCGTGTCACGCTGACGTGCGAAGTGTCACGCTGATGTGCTTCGTGTCACGCTGACGTGCGAAGTGTCACGCTGACGTGCTTCGTGTCACGCTGACGTGCTTCGTGTCACGCTGACGTGCTTCGTGTCACGCTGACGTGCTTCGTGTCACGCTGGTGTGCTTCGTGTCACGCTGACGTGCTTCGTGTCACGCTGACGTGCTTCGTGTCACGCTGACGTGCGAAGTGTCACGCTGGTGTGCTTCGTGTCACGCTGACGTGCGAAGTGTCACGCTGACGTGCTTCGTGTCACGCTGACGTGCGAAGTGTCACGCTGATGTGCTTCGTGTCACGCTGACGTGCGAAGTGTCACGCTGATGTGCTTCGTGTCACGCTGACGTGCTTCGTGTCACGCTGACGTGCTTCGTGTCACGCTGACGTGCTTCGTGTCACGCTGACGTGCGAAGTGTCACGCTGGTGTGCTTCGTGTCACGCTAGTGTGCTTCGTGTCACGCTGGTGTGCTTCGTGTCACGTTGGTGTGCTTCCTGTCACTCTGGCGTGCTTCTTGTCACGCTAGTGTGCTTCGTGTCACGCTGGCGTGCTTCGTGTCACGCTGACGTACGAAGTGTCACGCTGACGTGCGAAGTGTCACGCTGGTGTGCTTCCTGTCACGCTGGCGTGCTTCGTGTCACGCTAGTGTGCTTCGTGTCACGCTGGTGTGCTTCCTGTCACGCTGGTGTGCTTCGTGTCCCGCTGACGTACGAAGTGTCACGCTGGCGTGCTTCGTGTCACGCTGACGTGCGAAGTGTCACGCTGGCGTGCTTCGTGTCACGATGACGTGCGAAGTGTCACGCTGGCGTGCTTCGTGTCACGATGACGTGCGAAGTGTCACGCTGGCGTGCTTCTTGTCACGCTGGTGTGCTACGTGTTACGCTGACGTGCGCAGCGTCGCGCTGGCGTGCGCAGCGTCGCGCTGGCGTGCGCAGCGTCGCGCTGGCGTGCGAAGTGTCACGCTGGTGTGCTACGTGCCACGCTGGTGTGCTTCGTGTCACGCTGGTGTGCTACGTATCACGCTGGTGTGCGCAGGGTCGCGCTGGCGTGCGCAGCGTCGCGCTGGCGTGCGCAGCGTCACGCTGGCGTGCGCAGCGTCGCGCTGGCGTGCGCAGCGTCGCGCTGGCGTGCGCAGCGTCACGCTGGCGTGCGCAGCGTCGCGCTGGCGTGCGCAGCGTCACGCTGGCGTGCGCAGCGTCACGCTGGCGTGCGTGCTGTGTAGACGCACCAAGCCTCGTGCAGGAATATCTGACGTAATCTTAACAACAGTCTACTTGGTCATTAACTGAGGTACGCGTGAGGAAGCAGCTGCCCGCACGTCTTCACGCACGCGATACCACACGCACGCACGCACGCCTCACACGTGCTGAACACCAAGTTAATAAGTCAGTAAAGTGCCAGGGCCATAGCTGAAGTGCCAGGACAATAAGTGAAGCACCAGGGCCATAACTGAAGTACCAGGGCCATTACTGAAGCACCAGGGCCATAACTGAAGTACCAGGACCATAACTGAAGTGCCAGGGCCATTGCTGAAGTGCCAACACTCACAAACTTTATGTGTGGGTTGAGTCTCAGCTCTTGGCACTGTGTGGGTTGAGTCTCAGCTCATGGCACTATGTAGGTTGAGCTTCAGCTCCTGGCACTGTGTGGGTTGAGTCTCAGCACCTGGCACTGTGTAGGTTGAGTCTCAGCTCCTGGCACTGTGTGGGTTGAGTTTTAGCTCAGGGTCACTAAAGGCCACCTTGTTGACTTATCACACTATTCCGCATATGAACCTAACACGGTGCCACCACTGTGGGTGGTGTGGGCCACACGGTGCCACCACTGAGGGTGGTGTGTGCCACACGATGCCACCACTGAGGGTGGTGTGTGCCACACGGTGCCACCACTGAGGGTGGTGTGTGCCACACGATGCCACCACTGAGGGTGGTGTGTGCCACACGGTGCCACCACTGAGAATGGTGTGGGCCACACGGTGCCATCACTGAGGGTGGTGTGTGCCACACGGTGCCACCACTGAGGGTGGGGTGTGCCACACGGTGCCATCACTGAGGGTGGTGTGTGCCACACGGTGCCATCACTGAGGGTGGTGTGGGCCACACGGTGCCATCACTGAGGGTGGTGTGGGCCACACGGTGCCATCACTGAGGATGGTGTGTGCCACACGGTGCCACCACTGAGGGTGGTGTGGGCCACACGGTGGCACCACTGAGGGTGGTGTGTGCCACACGGTACCACCACTGAGGGTGGTGTGGGCCACACGGTGCAACCAGTGAGGGTGGTGTGTGCCACATGGTGCCACCACTGAGGGTGGTGTGTGCCACATGGTGCCACCACTGAGGGTGGTGTGTGCCACATGGTGCCACCACTGAGGGTGGTGTGTGCCACATGGTGCCACCACTGAGGGTGGTGTGTGCCACACGGTGCCACCACTGAGGGTGGTGTGTGCCACACGGTGCCACCAGTGAGGGTGGTGTGTGCCACATGGTGCCACCACTGAGGGTGGTGTGTGCCACACGGTGCCACCACTGAGGGTGGTGTGTGCCACATGGTGCCACCAGTGAGGGTGGTGTGTGCCACATGGTGCCATCACTGAGGGTGGTGTGAGCCACGCAGTGCCACCACTGAGGGTGGTGTGTGCCACCAGTGATGGTGGTGTGTGCCACAAAGTGCCACCAGTGAGGGTGGTGTGTGCCACACAGTGCCACCACTGAGGGTGGTGTGTGCCACACGGTGCCACCAGTGAGGGTGGTGTGTGCCACATGGTGCCACCACTGAGGGTGGTGTGTGCCACACGGTGCCACCACTGAGGGTGGTGTGGGCCACACGGTGCCACCAGTGAGGGTGGTGTGTGCCACATGGTGCCACCACTGAGGGTGGTGTGTGCCACACAGTGCCACCACTGAGGGTGGTGTGCCACAAGGTGCCACCACTGAGGGTGGTGTGTGCCACATGGTGCCACCAGTGAGGGTGGTGTGTGCCACAAGGTGCCACCAGTGAGAGTGGTGTGAGCCACAAGGTGCCACCAGTGAGGGTGGTGTGTGCCACACAGTGCCACCACTGAGGGTGGTGTGCCACACGGTGCCACCACTGAGGGTGGTGTGTGCCACATGGTGCCACCAATGAGGGTGGTGTGCCACAAGGTGCCACCAGTGAGAGTGGTGTGAGCCACAAGGTGCCACCAGTGAGGGTGGTGTGTGCCACACAGTGCCACCAAGGGTGGTGTGTGCCACACAGTGCCACCACTGAGGGTGGTGTGCCACACGGTGCCACCACTGAGGGTGGTGTGTGCCACATGGTGCCACCAGTGAGGGTGGTGTGTGCCACAAGGTGCCACCAGTTAGAGTGGTGTGAGTCACAAGATGCCACCACTGAGGGTGGTGTGTGCCACACAGTGCCACCACTGAGGGTGGTGTGTGCCACACAGTGCCACCACTGAGGGTGGTGTGCCACACGGTGCCACCACTGAGGGTGGTGTGTGCCACAAGGTGCCACCAGTGAGAGTGGTGTGTGCCACAAGGTGCCACCAGTGAGAGTGGTGTGTGCCACAAGGTGCCACCAGTGAGAGTGGTGTGTGCCACAAGGTGCCACCAGTGACAGTGGTGTGAGCCACAAGATGCCACCACTGAGGGTGGTGTGTGCCACACGGTGCCACCAGTGAGGGTGGTGTGGGCCACACAGTGCCACCAGTGAGGGTGGTGTGTGCCACAAGGTGCCACCAGTGAGAGTGGTTTGAGCCACAAGGTGCCACCACTGTGGGCGGTGTGTGCCACATGGTGCCACCAATGAGGGTGGTGTGTGCCACAAGGTGCCACCAATGAGGGTGGTGTGTGCCACATGGTGCCACCAATGAGGGTGGTGTGTGCCACAAGGTGCCACCAATGAGGGTGGTGTGTGCCACAAGGTGCCACCAGTGAGAGTGGTGTGAGCCACAAGGTGCCACCAGTGAGGGTGGTGTGTGCCACATGATGCCACCACTGAGGGTGGTGTGTGCCACATGGTGCCACCAATGAGGGTGGTGTGTGCCACATGATGCCACCACTGAGGGTGGTGTGTGCCACATGGTGCCACCAATGAGGGTGGTGTGTGCCACAAGGTGCCACCAGTGAGAGTGGTGTGAGCCACAAGATGCCACCACTGAGGGTGGTGTGTGCCACACGGTGCCACCAGTGAGGGTGGTGTGGGCCACACAGTGCCACCAGTGAGGGTGGTGTGTGCCACAAGGTGCCACCAGTGAGAGTGGTTTGAGCCACAAGGTGCCACCACTGTGGGCGGTGTGTGCCACATGGTGCCACCAATGAGGGTGGTGTGTGCCACAAGGTGCCACCAATGAGGGTGGTGTGTGCCACATGGTGCCACCAATGAGGGTGGTGTGTGCCACAAGGTGCCACCAATGAGGGTGGTGTGTGCCACAAGGTGCCACCAGTGAGAGTGGTGTGAGCCACAAGGTGCCACCAGTGAGGGTGGTGTGTGCCACATGATGCCACCACTGAGGGTGGTGTGTGCCACATGGTGCCACCAATGAGGGTGGTGTGTGCCACATGATGCCACCACTGAGGGTGGTGTGTGCCACATGGTGCCACCAATGAGGGTGGTGTGTGCCACAAGGTGCCACCAATGAGGGTGGTGTGTGCCACAAGGTGCCACCAGTGAGAGTGGTGTGAGCCACAAGGTGCCACCACTGTGGGCGGTGTGTGCCACATGGTGCCACCACTGGGGGGGCCACAAACGTGCCATTCTCCACCTAAGAGGCAGCTTTTATACCTCTTCGCTGCCTCTCCAACCAACCACAAACTTCATTTTCCACCAGCAAAGCTTGGCTAGTTCCAGCCCTCCCCCCCCTCTCCTCCCCCTCTCCCCCCTCCCCCCCCTCTCTCACTACAAGCTAAAATATAATACATTTTACACATTTCAAATATCTTGAAATTAACCTGGAATATTTCCAGGAAATAATAATAATAATAACAAAATTATTATTATTATTATTATTGCAACATTCCTGGGGAAACGTTAAACCATTAGGGGCCATATAGATCGTGAAGAATGTCACGGAGAGGGAGAGAGAGAGAGAGAGAGAGAGAGAGAGACAATATAATTCACATGGTGAGTAAGGTCGACCTGACCCAGGAGTGACCTTCACGACTCATCTTCCTGTTTACTCTCTCTTTCTTCCCTTCCACACAAACAAACAAACAAGTAAATAGCCAACCCGAGCAACAGACAAACAAACAACAAACCATAAACTTGGAAGACTGACAAGATAATAGGAGAGATATATTCATAAAATATTGACTGACACTGATGTATATAGTGTCTCCTAGTTCTGATCTCCTAGTGCTAGTCTCCTAGTTCTGATCTCCTAGTGCTAGTCTCCTAGTGCTGATCTAGTGCTAGTCTCCTAGTTCTGATCTCCTAGTGCTAGTCTCCTAGTTCTGATCTCCTAGTGCTGATCTGCTAGTTCTGATCTAGTGCTAGTCTCCTAGTTCTGATCTAGTGCTAGTCTCCTAGTGCTGATCTGCTAGTGCTAGTCTCCTAGTTCTGATCTCCTAGTGCTAGTCTCCTAGTTCTGATCTCCTAGTGCTAGTCTCCTAGTGCTGATCTCCTAGTGCTAGTCTCCTAGTGCTGATCTCCTAGTGCTAGTCTCCTAGTTCTGATCTCCTAGTGCTAGTCTCCTAGTGCTGATCTCCTAGTGCTAGTCTCCTAGTTCTGATCTCCTAGTGCTAGTCTCCTAGTTCTGATCTCCTAGTGCTAGTCTCCTAGTTCTGATCTCATAGTGCTGATCTGCTAGTGCTTGTCTCCTAGTGCTGATCTGCTAGTGCTAGTCTCCTAGTGCTGATCTGCTAGTGCTAGTCTCCTAGTTCTAATCTGCTAGTGCTAGTCTCCTATTTCTGATCTCCTAGTGCTAGTCTCCTAGTGCTGATCTCCTAGTGCTAGTCTTCTAGTTCTGATCTGCTAGTGCTAGTCTCCTAGTTCTGATCTCCTAGTGCTAGTCTCCTAGTTCTGATCTCCTAGTGCTAGTCTCCTAGTGCTGATCTCCTAGTGCTAGTCTCCTAGTTCTGATCTCCTAGTGCTAGTCTCCTAGTTCTGATCTCCTAGTGCTAGTCTCCTAGTTCTGATCTCCTAGTGCTGATCTCCTAGTGCTAGTCTCCTAGTTCTGATCTCCTAGTGCTAGTCTCCTAGTTCTGATCTCCTAGTGCTAGTCTCCTAGTTCTGATCTCATAGTGCTGATCTGCTAGTGCTTGTCTCCTAGTGCTGATCTGCTAGTGCTAGTCTCCTAGTGCTGATCTGCTAGTGCTAGTCTCCTAGTTCTAATCTGCTAGTGCTAGTCTCCTATTTCTGATCTCCTAGTGCTAGTCTCCTAGTGCTGATCTCCTAGTGCTAGTCTTCTAGTTCTGATCTGCTAGTGCTAGTCTCCTAGTGCTGATCTGCTAGTGCTAGTCTCCTAGTTCTGATCTCCTAGTGCTAGTCTCCTAGTTCTGATCTCCTAGTGCTAGTCTCCTAGTGCTGATCTGCTAGTGCTAGTCTCCTAGTGCTGATCTGCTAGTGCTAGTCTCCTAGTTCTGATCTCCTAGTGCTAGTCTCCTAGTTCTGATCTCCTAGTGCTAGTCTCCTAGTTCTGATCTGCTAGTGCTAGTCTCCTAGTGCTGATCTGCTAGTGCTAGTCTCCTAGTTCTGATCTAGTGCTAGTCTCCTAGTTCTGATCTAGTGCTAGTCTCCTAGTTCTGATCTCCTAGTGCTAGTCTCCTAGTTCTGATCTCATAGTGCTGATCTGCTAGTGCTAGTCTCCTAGTTCTGATCTCCTAGTGCTAGTCTCCTAGTGCTAGTCTTCTAGTTCTGATCTGCTAGTGCTAGTCTCCTAGTTCTGATCTCCTAGTGCTGATCTGCTAGTGCTTGTCTCCTAGTGCTGATCTGCTAGTGCTAGTCTCCTAGTTCTGATCTGCTAGCGCTAGTCTCCTAGTGCTGATCTGCTAGTGCTAGTCTCCTAGTGCTGATCTGCTAGTGCTAGTCTCCTAGTTCTGATCTGCTAGTGCTAGTCTCCTATTTCTGATCTCCTAGTGCTAGTCTCCTAGTGCTGATCTCCTAGTGCTAGTCTTCTAGTTCTGATCTGCTAGTGCTAGTCTCCTAGTTCTGATCTCCTAGTGCTGATCTGCTAGTGCTAGTCTCCTAGTTCTGATCTGCTAGTGCTAGTCTCCTAGTTCTGATCTCCTAGTGCTAGTCTCCTAGTGCTGATCTGCTAGTGCTAGTCTCCTAGTTCTGATCTAGTGCTAGTCTCCTAGTTCTGATCTGCTAGTGCGAGTCTCCTAGTTCTGATCTCCTAGTGCTGATCTCCTAGTGCTAGTCTCCTAGTTCTGATCTCCTAGTGCTGATCTGCTAGTGCTAGTCTCCTAGTTCTGATCTCCTGGTGCTAGTCTCCTAGCGCTGATCTGCTAGTGCTAGTCTCCTAGTTCTGATCTCCTAGTGCTAGTCTCCTAGTTCTGATCTGCTAGTGCTAGTCTCCTAGTTCTGATCTCCTAGTGCTAGTCTCCTAGTGATCTCTGCTAGTGCTAGTCTCCTAGCGCTGATCTCCTAGTGCTAGTCTCCTAGTGCTGATCTGCTAGTGCTGATCTGCTAGTGCTGATCTCGTAGAGCTGATCGCCTAGTGCTAGTCTCCTAGTGCTAATCTCCTAGTTCTAGTCTCCTAGTGCTGATCTAGTACTAGTCTCTTAGTGCTGATCTCCTAGTGTTAGTCTCCTAGTGCTGATCTAGTGTTAGTCTCCTAGTGCTGCTCTTCTAGTGCTAGTCTCGTAGTGCTGATCTCCTAGTGGTGATCTCCTAGTACTGATCTAGTGCTAGTCTCGTAGTGCTGATCTCCTAGTACTGATCTCCTAGTGCTAGTCTCGTAGTGCTGATCTAGTGCTAGTCTCGCAGTGCTGATCTCCTAGTATTGATCTCCTAGTGCTAGTCTCGTAGTGCTGATCTAATACTGATCTCCCAGTGCTAGGCTCGTAGTGCTGATCTAGTACTGATCTCCTAGTGCTAGTCTCGTAGTGCTGATCTAGTGCTAGTTTCCTAGTGCTGATCTCCTAGTGCTGATCTAGTACTAGTCTCGTAGTGCTGATCTAGCACTAGTCTCGTAGTGCTGATCTAGTACTAGTCTCGTAGTGCTGATCTAGCACTAGTCTCGTAGTGCTGATCTAGCACTAGTCTCGTAGTGCTGATCTAGCACTAGTCTCGTAGTGCTGATCTAGTGCTAGTCTCGTAGTGCTGATCTAGCACTAGTCTCGTAGTGCTGATCTAGTGCTAGTCTCGTAGTGCTGATCTAGTGCTAGTCTCGTAGTGCTGATCTAGTGCTAGTCTCGTAGTGCTGATCTAGCACTAGTCTCGTAGTGCTGATCTAGTGCTAGTCTCGTAGTGCTGATCTAGCACTAGTCTCGTAGTGCTGATCTAGCACTAATCTCTTAGTGCTGATCTAGCACTAGTCTCGTAGTGCTGATCTAGCACTAGTCTCGTAGTGCTGATCTAGCACTAGTCTCGTAGTGCTGATCTAGCACTAGTCTCGTAGTGCTGATCTAGCACTAGTCTCGTAGTGCTGATCTAGCACTAGTCTCGTAGTGCTGATCTAGTGCTAGTCTCGTAGTGCTGATCTAGCACTAGTCTCGTAGTGCTGATCTAGTGCTAGTCTCGTAGTGCTGATCTAGTGCTAGTCTCGTAGTGCTGATCTAGTGCTAGTCTCGTAGTGCTGATCTAGTGCTAGTCTCGTAGTGCTGATCTAGTGCTAGTCTCGTAGTGCTGATCTAGCACTAGTCTCGTAGTGCTGATCTAGTACTAGTCTCGTAATGCTGATCTAGTACTAGTCTCGTAGTGCTGATCTAGTGCTAGTCTCGTAGTGCTGATCTAGTGCTAGTCTCGTAGTGCTGATCTAGTACTAGTCTCGTAGTACTGATCTAGCACTAGTCTCGTAGTGCTGATCTAGCACTAGTCTCGTAGTGCTGATCTAGCACTAGTCTCGTAATGCTGATCTAGTACTAGTCTCGTAGTGCTGATCTAACACTAGTCTCGTAGTGCTGATCTAGTGCTAGTCTCGTAGTGCTGATCTAGAACTAGTCTCGTAGTGCTGATCTAGCACTAGTCTCGTAGTGCTGATCTAGCACTAGTCTCGTAGTGCTGATCTAGTGCTAGTCTCGTAGTGCTGATCTAGTACTAGTCTCGTAGTGCTGATCTAGCACTAGTCTCGTAGTGCTGATCTAGTATTAGTCTCGTAGTGCTGATCTAGTGCTAGTCTCGTAGTGCTGATCTAGTATTAGTCTCGTAGTGCTGATCTAGTGCTAGTCTCGTAGTGTTGATCTAGTATTAGTCTCGTAGTGCTGATCTAGTGCTAGTCTCGTAATGCTGATCTAGTATTAGTCTCGTAGTGCTGATCTAGCACTAGTCTCGTAATGCTGATCTAGTACTAGTCTCGTAGTGCTGATCTAGCACTAGTCTCGTAGTGGTGATCTAGTATTAGTCTCGTAGTGCTGATCTAGCACTAGTCTCGTAGTGCTGATCTAGTGCTAGTCTCGTAGTGCTGATCTAGCACTAGTCTCGTAGTACTGATCTAGTATTAGTCTCGTAGTGGTGATCTAGCACTAGTCTCGTAGTGCTGATCTAGCACTAGTCTCGTAGTGCTGATCTAGCACTAGTCTCGTAGTGCTGATCTAGCACTAGTCTCGTAGTGCTGATCTAGCACTAGTCTCGTAGTGCTGATCTAGCACTAGTATCGTAGTACTGATCTAGCACTAGTCTCGTAGTGCTGATCTAGCACTAGTCTCGTAGTGCTGATCTAGCACTAGTCTCGTAGTGCTGATCTAGCACTAGTCTGGTAGTGCTGATCTAGCACTAGTCTCGTAGTGTTGATCTAGTGCACTGCAATATACTGACGTAGTGTACAGTGATGTAGGAAGTGTGGGACAGGTGCGACCATGGTGTGATAGTGCACAAACCAAATAAAAATTGGGTAGTTAGATGTTTAACTTGGTAACGAGTCTGCCACGGTGGAGTCTGCCACGGTGGAGTCTGCCACAGTGGAGCCTGCCACTGTGGAGTCTGCCACAGTGGTGTCTGCCACGGTGGAGTCTGCCACGGTGGAGTCTGCCACGGTGGAGTCTGCCACGGTGGAGTCTGCCACGGTGGAGCCTGCCACGGTGGAGTCTGCCACGGTGGAGTCTGCCACGGTGGAGTCTGCCACGGTGGAGTCTGCCACAGTGGACTCTGCCACGGTGGTCTGCCACGGTGGAGTCTGCCACGGTGGAGTCTGCCACGGTGGAGTCTGCCACAGTGGAGTCTGCCACGGTGGAGTCTGCCACAGTGGAGTCTGCCACGGTGGAGTCTGCCACGGTGGAGTCTGCCACGGTGGAGTCTGCCACGGTGGAGTCTGCCACGGTGGAGTCTGCCACGGTGGAGTCTGCCACGGTGGAGTCTGCCACAGTGGAGTCTGCCACGGTGGTCTGCCACGGTGGAGTCTGCCACGGTGGAGTCTGCCACGGTGGAGTCTGCCACAGTGGAGTCTGCCACGGTGGAGTCTGCCACGGTGGAGTCTGCCACGGTAGAGTCTGCCACTGTGGAGTCTGCCACGGTAGAGTCTGCCACTGTGGAGTCTGCCACTGTAGAGTCTGCCACGGTGGAGTCTGCCACTGTGGAGTCTGCCACTGTGGAGTCTGCCACTGTGGAGTCTGCCACGGTGGAGTCTGCCACGGTGGAGTCTGCCACAGTGGAGTCTGCCACGGTGGAGTCTGCCACGGTGGAGTCTGCCACGGTGGAGTCTGCCACGGTAGTCTGCCACTGTGGAGTCTGCCACGGTAGAGTCTGCCACTGTGGAGTCTGCCACTGTAGAGTCTGCCACGGTGGAGTCTGCCACTGTGGAGTCTGCCACTGTGGAGTCTGCCACGGTGGAGTCTGCCACTGTAGAGTCTGCCACGGTGGAGTCTGCCACGGTAGAGTCTGCCACTGTGGAGTCTGCCACTGTAGAGTCTGCCACGGTGGAGTCTGCCACGGTGGAGTCTGCCACTGTGGAGTCTGCCACGGTGGAGTCTGCCACTGTAGAGTCTGCCACGGTAGAGTCTGCCACTGTGGAGTCTGCCACTGTGGAGTCTGCCACGGTGGAGTCTGCCACGGTGGAGTCTGCCACTGTAGAGTCTGCTACTGTGGAGTCTGCCACTGTGGAGTCTGCCACGGTGGAGTCTGCCACGGTGGAGTCTCCCACTGTGGAGTCTGCCACGGTGGAGTCTGCCACTGTGGAGTCTGCCACGGTGGAGTCTGCCACTGTGGAGTCTGCCACGGTGGAGTCTGCCACGGTGGAGTCTGCCACTGTGGAGTCTGCCACGGTGGAGTCTGCCACTGTGGAGTCTGCCACGGTAGAGTCTGCCACGGTGGAGTCTGCCACGGTGGAGTCTGCCACTGTGGAGTCTGCCACGGTGGAGTCTGCCACGGTGGAGTCTGCCACTGTAGAGTCTGCCACTGTGGAGTCTGCCACTGTAGAGTCTGCCACGGTGGAGTCTGCCACTGTGGAGTCTGCCACTGTGGAGTCTGCCACTGTGGAGTCTGCCACGGTGGAGTCTGCCACGGTGGAGTCTGCCACAGTGGAGTCTGCCACGGTGGAGTCTGCCACGGTGGAGTCTGCCACGGTGGAGTCTGCCACGCTAGTCTGCCACTGTGGAGTCTGCCACGGTAGAGTCTGCCACTGTGGAGTCTGCCACTGTAGAGTCTGCCACGGTGGAGTCTGCCACTGTGGAGTCTGCCACTGTGGAGTCTGCCACGGTGGAGTCTGCCACTGTAGAGTCTGCCACGGTGGAGTCTGCCACGGTAGAGTCTGCCACTGTGGAGTCTGCCACTGTAGAGTCTGCCACGGTGGAGTCTGCCACGGTGGAGTCTGCCACTGTGGAGTCTGCCACGGTGGAGTCTGCCACTGTAGAGTCTGCCACGGTAGAGTCTGCCACTGTGGAGTCTGCCACTGTGGAGTCTGCCACGGTGGAGTCTGCCACGGTGGAGTCTGCCACTGTAGAGTCTGCTACTGTGGAGTCTGCCACTGTGGAGTCTGCCACGGTGGAGTCTGCCACGGTGGAGTCTCCCACTGTGGAGTCTGCCACGGTGGAGTCTGCCACTGTGGAGTCTGCCACTGTAGAGTCTGCCACTGTGGAGTCTGCCACTGTGGAGTCTGCCACGGTGCAGTCTGCCACGGTGGAGTCTGCCACTGTGGAGTCTGCCACGGTGGAGTCTGCCACTGTGGAGTCTGCCACGGTAGAGTCTGCCACGGTGGAGTCTGCCACGGTGGAGTCTGCCACTGTGGAGTCTGCCACGGTGGAGTCTGCCACGGTGGAGTCTGCCACTGTAGAGTCTGCCACTGTGGAGTCTGCCACTGTAGAGTCTGCCACTGTGGAGTCTGCCACTGTAGAGTCTGCCACGGTGGAGTCTGCCACTGTGGAGTCTGCCACTGTGGAGTCTGCCACTGTGGAGTCTGCCACGGTAGAATCTGCCACGGTGGAGTCTGCCACGGTGGAGTCTGCCACGGTGGAGTCTGCCACGGTGGAGTCTGCCACGGTGGTCTGCCACGGTAGAGTCTGCCACGGTAGTCTGCCACGGTAGAGTCTGCCACGGTGGAGTCTGCCACAGTGGAGCCTGCCACGGTGGAGTCTGCCACGGTGGAGTCTGCCACGGTGGAGCCTGCCACGGTGGAGTCTGCCACGGTGGAGTCTGCCACGGTGGTCTGCCACGGTGGAGTCTGCCACGGTGGAGTCTGCCACGGTGGAGTCTGCCACGGTGGAGTCTGCCACGGTAGAGTCTGCCACGGTGGAGTCTGCCACGGTGGAGTCTGCCACGGTGGAGTCTGCCACTGTGGAGTCTGCCACGGTAGAGTCTGCCACTGTGGAGTCTGCCACGGTGGAGTCTGCCACGGTAGAGTCTGCCACTGTGGAGTCTGCCACGGTAGAGTCTGCCACTGTGGAGTCTGCCACGGTGGAGTCTGCCACGGTAGTCTGCCACGGTAGAGTCTGCCACGGTGGAGTCTGCCACGGTGGAGTCTGCCACTGTGGAGTCTGCCACGGTGGAGTCTGCCACGGTGGAGTCTGTCACGGTGGGAAGTTGTCTTCCTCAGGGCACAGTACTCGCCCTAATTCTGTTTATAATTGATTCAGAGAAGTGACATTGATAAATTAGACACGTGTACAACACTTGGGTATCTTTACTGTGGAAATGTTTCGCCAGACAGTGGCTTCATCAGTCCAATACAAAGAATGGGTGAAGATCAGGAGTTTGAGGCAATCAGTCCCTTAGTCTGGAGTCGATGTGATCAGTCCATTAATCAAGACGGATGGACTGATCACATTGATGAACTGATTACATCGACTCCAGGCTAAGGGACTGATTACCTCAAACTCCTTCTGATCTTTAACATTCTTCTTTGTACTAAGCAGGTGAAGCCACTGTGTGGCTAAATGTTTCCATATTAAAGATAACTAAATATATCCACTTTTGTTTCCCATTTAAATGTGACATAAACGAGGACGTAAATCAAAGCACCATAACACCTTTTGCTGATGACACCAGATTCTCTATGAGAGGGACGCCGTGTCCCTACAAGACAATAACAACAGAGTCAACATTCGTGGTCCAAGAATATTCATTGTGCTTTCGGTAGATAGCAGAAATATTGTTGGAACAAGTGCAGAAATCTTGAAGAGGAACCTGGTTCACTAACTCCGGCAAGTGCTATAGTGGGGAAGGAGGGGGGTAGCGGGCCGCACGCAGCAACAGCTTGGTTGATCAAGCTATGAACAGGAAAGCCTGGCTCTAGGTCGGGCTGTGGCAGTAGGAAAACTCTGAAACTAGTTACAGGTACATGTACCCACGATACTGAGACCACAACACCTACAATAATCACAACACCTACAGCAACAATAACAACACCACCTACAACACTGACAACCACCACGACACCCACAACAGTCACACCAGAAGCAGCTACCAGCTTGTTATCTTGTCGTAATCAGCCAGGAAAAGATAACGAACACATTTAATAATTACATTCCCCTCACTACCTCCTCTTCCTTCATCACTTCCCCAACCATCCCACTCCTCACCCCAGAACTTCCATTACTTTCCCATCTATTTCATATCCACTACACAAACCTCCTCGCCATCACCCCACCTTCCTCTCCATCACCCTACCTTCCTCTCCATCACCCCACCTTCCTCTCCATCACCCCACCTTCCTCTCCATCACCCCACCTTCCTCCCCAACACCCTACCTTCTTCTCCATCACCCCATCTTCCTCTCCATCACCACACCTACCTACCCATCACCCCACCTTCCTCCCCATCACCCTACCTTCTTCTCCATCACCCCACCTTCCTCCCCATCACCACACCTACCTACCCATCACCCCACCTTCCTCCCCATCACCACACCTACCTACCCATCACCCCACCTTCCTCCCCATCATGCAGTTAGAATGCATCTCATACTCTCATCTTCCTCCCTCATCATCCCCCTGTCCTACTCTCCACGGCCCATCAGAGAACAAGTGGTACAATCAGACTCCCGCTGTCTGAGTGCCAGCCACATCTTAAAGCATATACATGCAGCAGAAGTTACAGTTCAACCTTCAACTCTAACACATGCACAACACCGCACTCGCATATATTGTGTGTAGTTGATGACTCTTGTATTTTGAATGTAGCTGATGACTTGTATTTTGTATAGCGCTGATGATTCTTGAACGTTATACTGTTACAGCTGGAGACGACATTACGTGTTACGTGTGTGAGGCTGACACTATTGTGCAGCCACGTGAGAAATATTACCGCTGTCTGTATATGGTGTGAGGTGACGTGTGTCTGAGAGTGCAGGTGAACTGTGTTAGTAGTGGTGCTGAGCTGTGTGCTAGTGGTGGTGCTGAGCTGTGTGCTAGTGGTGGTGACGAGCTGTGTGCTAGTGGTGGTGATGAGCTGTGTGCTAGTGGTGGTCATGAGCTGTGTGCTAGTGGTGGTCATGAGCTGTGTGCTAGTGGTGGTGACGAGCTGTGTGCTAGTGGTGGTGACGAGCTGTGTGCTAGTGGTGGTGACGAGCTGTGTGCTAGTGGTGGTGATGAGCTGTGTGCTAGTGGTGGTGATGAGCTGTGTGCTAGTGGTGGTGATGAGCTGTGTGCTAGTGGTGGTGATGAGCTGTGTGCTAGTGGTGGTGATGAGCTGTGTGCTAGTGGTGGTGATGAGCTGTGTGCTAGTGGTGGTGATGAGCTGTGTGCTAGTGGTGGTGATGAGCTGTGTGCTAGTGGTGGTGATGAGCTGTGTGCTAGTGGTGGTGATGAGCTGTGTGTTAGTGGTTGTGATGAGCTTTGTGCTAGTGGTGGTAATGAGCTGTGTGCTAGTAGTGGTGATGAGCTGTGTGCTAGTGGTTGTGATGAGCTGTGTGCTAGTGGTGGTGATGAGCTGTGTACTAGTAGTGGTGATGAGCTGTGTGCTAGTAGTGGTGATGAGCTGTGTGCTAGTAGTGGTGATGAGCTGTGTGCTAGTAGTGGTGATGAGCTGTGTGCTAGTGTTGGTGATGAGCTGTGTGCTAGTGGTGGTGATGAGCTGTGTACTAGTGGTGGTGATGAGCTGTGTGCTAGTGGTGGTGACGAGCTGTGTGCTAGTGGTGGTGATGAGCTGTGTGCTAGTGGTGGTGATGAGCTGTGTGCTAGTAGTGGTGATGAGCTGTGTGCTAGTGGTAATGAGTTGTGTGCTAGTAGTGGTGATGAGCTGTGTGCTAGTGGTGGTGATGAGCTGTGTGCTAGGGATGGTGATGAGCTGTGTGTTAGTAGTGGTGATGAGCTGTGTGCTAGTGGTGGTGATGAGCTGTGTGTTAGTGGTGGTGATGAGCTGTGTGCTAGTGATGGTGATGAGCTGTGTGCTAGTGGTGGTGATGAGCTGTGTGCTAGTGGTGGTGATGAGCTGTGTGCTAGTGGTGGTGATGAGCTGTGTGCTAGTGGTGGTGATGAGCTGTGTGCTAGTAGTGGTGATGAGCTGTGTGCTAGTGGTGGTGATGAGCTGTGTGCTTGTAGTGGTGATGAGCTGTGTGCTAGTGGTGGTGACGAGCTGTGTGTTAGTAGTGGTGATGAGCTGTGTGTTAGTGGTTGTGATGAGCTATGTGCTATTAGTGGTGATGAGCTGTGTGCTAGTGGAGGTGATGAGCTGTGTGCTAGTGGTGGTGATGAGCTGTGTGCTAGTAGTGGTGATGAGCTGTGTTAGTGGTGGTGACGAGCTGTTTGCTAGTAGCGGTGATGAGCTGTGTGCTAGTAGTGGTGATGAGCTGTGTGTTAGTGGTGGTGATGAGCTGTGTGCTAGTGATGGTGACGAGCTGTGCTAGTAGTGGTAATGAGCTGTGTGCTAGTGGTGGTGACGAGCTGTGCTAGTAGTGGTGATGAGCTGTGTGTTAGTGGTGGTGCTGAGCTGTGTGTTAGTGGTGGTGACGAGCTGTGTGCTAGTAGCGGTGATGAGCTGTGTGCTAGTAGTGGTAATGAGCTGTGTGCTAGTAGCGGTGATGAGCTGTGTGCTAGTGGTGGTGATGAGCTGTGTGCTAGTGGTGGTGATGAGCTGTGTGCTAGTAGTGGTAATGAGCTGTGTGCTAGTAGTGGTGATGAGCTGTGTGCTAGTGGTGGTGATGAGCTGTGTGCTAGTGGTGGTGATGAGCTGTGTGCTAGTGGTGGTGATGAGCTTTGAGTGTAGATGAGTGTAAGTGACTGTAGGTGAACAGTGTATGTGAGTGGTGTAGGCGGGTGTAGATGGAGCCATCAATCAGATGTTTACACCTATACTCACGTATCTTCATGATGTTTGGTAAGGTAAATTCTTAGTTTAGACAGTGTAGATTCCTCCGCTTGAAACAAACACAATAATCCTTTTTATTTAACCAGGTTTTGGACGCAGTTGAACTCTGTCAAGAACTTGTTAAAAAAACCCACCAGTGTTCAATGATTTACCTGGTCTGGGAGTGAGCCACGTGGGGCGGTGACCCCTGGAATCATCCATAGTTAACCTGGTCTGGTAGTGAACCACGGGGGGGAGGTGACCCCTGAAATCATCTACAGGTAATCATGTCTGGGAGTGAGCCACGGGGGGCGGTGAGCCACGGGGGCGATGACCCCCCCGGAACCATCCACAGGTAACCCTCCACAATGTACTGTGGTCAACACACAAGGTACATCAATCCAGTCTTATCTCAACCACTGACAGCCAGAAAAAATGATGAGGACATTACTCTAGGTGACCAATTTGGACGGTACGCACTTTCTACCCTCCCTCCCCACACCAGTGACCACATGTCTCAGCACATTTTTTAGATAAAACTGCCAAGAAACCTGGAAACTGCACCATTGTTAAAATCTTGGAGCCGAGCACCTGAGGAGTTCTGAGGCTGTAATCTATGGAGAGACAAAAATTCTGTCAACCACTTTAGGTACTCGGGGGTACCAAGTAATAATCTGTACTCTGGTCAAGTTACCAGTTTTTCAATTTACACATACCTGAGTACGTAGACAAAAGACACATGGAGAAGAAACTGTCAATGGGACAACGTTTCGCCCAGGGTATAACTTAACAAGTAATGACTTAACAAAGCTTAACCCTGAGCGTAACAGTGACTTACTTCAACCTTGTTCTTCATTCTCTTGAAATACATATCATATCTCTGGGTTTTTTCACGTACTGTAAAAAAACATATATTGTTAAACTACAGTAGCTGGACAATAAATTTAACTTTGAAGTTTGCTGTGTCCTTGATGGTCGACACTCACATACAAATTCCTGTATTTTCAGCGAAGGATGTTAGAGAGTAGCTGACACACACACACATACAACAAGGTTAGACCTTTATTACTCCGGTGTTTCACTCACGTGTGAGTGAAACGTACTAGTAGAGGTCTCCCTTTGCTCTGTGGGTAGATTTATATTTTTGTCAGATACGAAAACTGGAACTAGTCCTGTGTCCTGAGGAACGGTGCTTTAAATCGTGCTCACACCTTGTGAGTCTGCTGACTCTTAAGGTGCTCTTGACTCTACTGACTGTTAAGGTTCTCTTGAGTCTGCGTGAGTGAGTGTTAAGGATTTATTAAGGTCAAGTCATCATCCTACTATGATCAAGTGTCTACTGAACAAAGAGCAATAAATAATTTATATAGGAAACAACAGAGAAGGTAAGTGAGCGGAGATGATACAGCAAGAAGGGTGGGTGGGCAGCAGGTCCTGCTGATGCTGGTGCTACTGGTACTGTTGCTGCAGCTGCTGTTCTTGGTTCTATCGTTTCTGATGCTGCAGCTGCTGCTGAAGCACCATAGCCTACTGAAACAGCTTAGCTCAAGCATGCAGCCTAGTGTAGCAGCCTAACCTTGTGCAGCAGCCTAGCCTGGTGTAGCAGCCTAGCCTAGTACAGCAGCCTAGCCTAGTACAGCAGCCTAGCCTAGTGCCGCAGCCTAGCCTAGTGCAGCAGCCTAGCCTAGTGCAGCAACCTAGCCTAGTGCAGCAGCCTAGCCTAGTGCAGCAACCTAGCCTAGTGCAGCAACCTAGCCTAGTGCCGCAGCCTAGCCTAGTGCCGCAGCCTAGTCTAGTGCCGCAGCCTAGCCTAGTGCAGCAACCTAGCCTAGTGCAGCAGTCTAGCCTAGTGCCGCAGCCTAGCCTACTGCCGCAGCCTAGCTTAGTGCAGCAACCTAGCCTAGTGCAGCAGCCTAGCCTAGTGCAGCAACTTAGCCTAGTGCAGC
Source organism: Cherax quadricarinatus (assembly GCF_038502225.1). Classification (NCBI taxonomy): domain Eukaryota; kingdom Metazoa; phylum Arthropoda; class Malacostraca; order Decapoda; family Parastacidae; genus Cherax; species Cherax quadricarinatus. Next base: position 707,871 of record NC_091314.1, on the reverse strand, counting down.
AGCCTAGCCTAGTGCAGCAACCTAGCCTAGTGCAGCAGCCTAGCCTAGTGCCGCAGCCTAGCCTAGTGCAGCAACCTAGCCTACTGCAGCAACTTAGCCTAGTGCAGCAGCCTAGCCTAGTGCAGCAACCTAGCCTAGTGCAGCAGCCTAGCCTAGTGCCGCAGCCTAGCCTAGTGCAGCAACCTAGCCTAGTGCAGCAGCCTAGCCTAGTGCAGCAACCTAGCCTAGTGCAGCAGCCTAGCCTAGTGCCGCAGCCTAGCCTACTGCCGCAGCCTAGCCTAGTGCAGCAACCTAGCCTAGTGCAGCAGCCTAGCCTAGTGCAGCAACCTAGCCTAGTGCAGCAACCTAGCCTAGTGCAGCAACCTAGCCTAGTGCAGCAGCCTAGCCTAGTGCCACAGCCTAGCCTAGTGCCGCAGCCTAGCCTAGTGCAGCAACCTAGCCTAGTGCAGCAACTTAGCCTAGTGCAGCAGCCTAGCCTAGTGCAGCAACCTAGCCTAGTGCAGCAGCCTAGCCTAGTGCAGCAGCCTAGCCTAGTGCAGCAACCTAGCCTAGTGCAGCAGCCTAGCCTAGTGCAGCAGCCTAGCCTAGTGCAGCAGCCTAGCCTAGTGCAGCAACCTAGCCTAGTGCAGCAGCCTAGCCTAGTGCAGCAACCTAGCCTAGTGCAGCAGCCTAGCCTTGTGCAGCAGCCTAGCCTAGTGCAGCAGCCTAGCCTAGTGCAGCAGCCTAACCTAGTCTAGCCCTCCTGCCCCCTCACTAAATACTCTCAACAGCCACACTCCTGGCAGCTGCCACGCTTACAAAGGAAGAACAAAAAAATATCCGGTGGTATTAAATTTACAAAAAGCACTTCACTTCATCTCCAGGGATGGAATTTCACTGTGAGTGCCAATTAAGAAGCAGGTAAAACAAAATTTGCATATGTTTACAAATCTAAGTTTTGAAACCAAGTTGAGTGCCAATGTAAAGAGGTCTGGCCTCTTCCACGACTACTGAGAGAGCCATACTGCCAAGGATGATGAGGGGTAAGAAAGAATATACTGCCAAGGATGATGAGGAGAAATAAAGAATATACTGCCAAGGATGATGAGGAGAAATAAAGAATATACTGCCAAGGATGATGAGGGGTAAGAAAGAATATACTGCCAAGGATGATGAGGAGAAATAAAGAATATACTGCCAAGGATGATGAGGAGAAATAAAGAATATACTGCCAAGGATGATGAGGGGTAATAAAGAATATACTGCCAAGGATGATGAGGAGAAATAAAGAATATACTGCCAAGGATGATGAGGGGTAAGAAAGAATATACTGCCAAGGATGATGAGGGGTAATAAAGAATATACTGCCAAGGATGATGAGGGGTAATAAAGAATATACTGCCCCTGCCTGGTGGAGGGTTGGTACAGCCCATGACTGGTATGATTGTCCTCAACCCTCACTCAAACAACATCAAGTCTTCACTTCACTTCACTAATATAACTCTGGTGAGATCTAAACTCTTGGTGGTCATATAGGGACCGAGAACCCGGGAGAGATCACGTGTGATCCATCCCTCTGATCAAGAGCCCTTCATCAACAACAAGGAACACCCTGTCCCTTCATTTGAAGGCTGGGGAAAGAAACACAAGACAGAAGCTAAAACATGTTTGTGAATCCATCTCTGGAGTGACACTGGCTCGAGGCACTACAGACGGTGGCTCCTGGCTGGGTACTAAAACCGACTACAACAGGACCTGAGTTTATGAGAGTAGCCTGGCGTCACCTCTGGTCACAGTGATGCTCCGTCATTCCCATTCTTATCACCTGTCTCCAGCATACACATCTCCGTCAACATTCACATCTCCGTCAACATTCACATCCGCCTCAGTACCTTCACTAATTGGATCCAATTTGCCAAAAAATGATCAGTACAGCCAACCAGTTTTTCGTCTTATTCTCCGCAGCATGACCAAGGTTGAAGAGGGTGTTACTGTTACACCAGTACAACACACTTACCTGGGTCACCACACAGGTACAACACACTTACCTGGGTCACCACACAGGTACAACACACTTACCTGGGTCACCACACAGGTACAACACACTTACCTGAGTCACCACACAGGTACAACACACTTACCTGGGTCACCACACACGTACAACACACTTACCTGGGTCACCACACAGGTACAACACACTTACCTGGGTCACCACACAGGTACAACACACACTTACCTGGGAGAAAAAGGAAAGAAATTTGTAACAGTTACTCCAGTATAAATGGAAGACACTACAGTGCCTCTCGTGCAGTGTATTGTAAAATCACCAGTGATACCAGCTACCTCAGTACACATTACACCAAGCAGTGTACACGACCACCTGTGTCTGCTGGTGTGTCAATACCTGGTACATACTACACCAAGCAGTGTACACTATCACCTGTGTCTGCTGGAGTGTCAACCCATGGTACACACTACACCAAGCAGTGTACACTACCACCTGTGTCTGCTGGTGTGTCAACCCCCTGGTACACACTACAGCAAGATTAGCTCATTTAGAAAGGATAAATCAAGATCATTTGATTAAAATGATGTATAAATCTGCGATGGAAAATAGAAGGAACTGAGAAAATCGCAGGAAAGGTCAAAAAGAAGGTGTGGAGGTTTTGAGAGTTAGGTGCTTGAGCATCCAGCAGGCATGTGTGTGTGTAACTTAGGGACAAGTAATCTGCCGGATTTAACATGCTATTGTTAACTGAGTTGCGAAGATGGGAAGTACAGTGCCTGTACTCTGAAAGTTGGGCGGAGATGGGAAGTACAGTGCCTGTACTCTGAAGGTTGGGCCGAGATGGGAAGTACAGTGCCTGTACTCT